>NC_048298.1:266255689-266501825 GCF_013100865.1 Trachemys scripta elegans
TCCAAAGTTTATTATGCACTGAGACAGGAGTGAAAATAACAGGGGAGCCCAAGCATGCTGACAAATTTGCTATGAGCAGTGTAGTGGATCCAAAAGATGACAGACGCTGGACCCCATCTTAAAAATATGGTGAGGAAAGAACTCATAGTGGAGTTTAGGGACTGAAGCAGGGATATCAGTGCAAGGGAAATAATATCAGTACTCAGTTAAGTCTGAGAGTCACTTGGGGGGAAAGGAAGGATGGTCATCAGTGATGAGGTTCAGGACTGGCTGTGAGCGAATTTAAGCAGATCAAATACTTTTTTAAGTTGGTTCAGATCAGAGATTGACTGAATGTTTGGGCAGTTCTTATTTTGCCCAAACTGGTTCAACCATCCTTGATTTCTTATTCAATTTATCATCCATTTTTGTTTTTTGTTATTGTTTCATTATTTAATTGTCATGCCATTCAATCAGGGAAGTGGTTTGGTGGGGAAGTGAGAGAGAAAAGGAGCCCCCTCTTCCGCCATATCATCCTTTCAGAATGAAAAACTCTTTCTTCCCTCTTCACTGTTATTTCCTAGTTCACACCTCTTTCTCTCCAATCTGTCTCCTACCTTACTATTTCCCCCTACATTAGTGAAAAAACTCTGTACAGCCAGGCCACAAACCGAAAGGTTGTTGGATATACCGCTTTCCCAACTGGACCTCATTTTGGCATTCCCCAATGCTTAATCCCTTTACTATATTTAATAACCAGAAGGATGCGACATTTGGCTTGTCCATTTCCCCAAACAGCTTCAAATGTGTTTTTCCTTTATACACCCCTTTTTGATCTCTTGCATAAAGACAGCATGACATTGCATTCTGGGAAACTGTGGGGCATGTGAGATTTTATTAGAGCTGCTATGCAGAGACCATTAAAGAGAATTGCAGCCATGAAGACTCTTTTTGCATATATTGCAGAAACTCATAAGTTCATCCTAGCTCCAGTGCTCTTACTGAGCTCTTCAGAAGTGTGATTATGCACTTTGAACCCAGTTTGGCATTCCTTGTGCAACACAACCTTCCAAGACAAGTCAATGGGAGTTTAGGGTGCACCAGGAATGTAAGGTTTGGCCCATAAAATCCTAACTGCTAAACTTTTCTCAGCTTTGTTTAATGACTGCAGAGTAGTTAGGGTATTATCCTATGTCTTAGCAGACTTGGGTTCAAATTGTTGTTCCATCACAGACTTCTTATGTGAACTTGGACAAGTCATTAACCTCTCTATACTTCATATTCCCATATGTACAATGGAAACACTAGCACTTCAATACCTCAGGGGGGTGCTGTGAGGCTAAATATATTAAAGCGTGTGAGCTGCTTAAATAATTACAGTGATAGAACCCATACCTAAGATACAGGTATGGGTTATATCACCCACAAGAAGTAGGTATGCCTGCAGTCATCTACTCATCAGTAGCTGGAAGGATAGGGGAAGACAAGCTGAAACCACCAGCAAATAGTATAAGCACCATCTTCCTGCTTGGTTAAAGAGAGTAGGTGAGTGAAGTAATATCTTTCATTGAACCAACTTCTGTTGAACAAGCTTTCAACCTCACATAGAGCTCTTCTTCAGGTCTGGAAAATGTACTCAGAGTGCCACAGCTAAATACAAGGTGGAACAGATTGTTTAGCATCAGTAGTTAACACATGGCAAGGGATCATTCAAGGTTAAGTGGCCCATTAACACCCCTCCAGTCATGGGGAGAAAGGGAAGAAAAGCTGGGAGGCAGTTTAAGTGGGTTGTAGATTGTTGTAGTAAACCATAAATCCAGTATCTATTCAGTCCATGATTTTTAGTATCTAGCAAAGTTATGAAACTAAGCTCCCTTGCTCATCTTGTACAGGTTTCTTTTGAGGGTGAGGATTAATATAGAGTGATCACTTTGTGAAAAGTGTTCACTCAGCTGATAAGGTGTTTTTGTCTTTTATCATTTTTCTGTGAGAGTTCATTTGAGAGCATAGTGATTGTTTCATTTCACTTACATTGTTATTATTGTAGCATTTAGTTCACTGGATGAGATGCACCACAGCTTGTGATATGCACGAGTAGGACCCATGGATCTTGAAAGGTTGTGAGGGGTGTTGATCACTGTAGCAGTGGAGATATACCTACAGGTTTTGCATCTGTTGTTCTAGCAGAGTGTGGTGCTGCTTTGAGTTGGTATGTCGTGGTCTGTGGAATGCTTGCTTCTGATGATGACCTTGGAGAGGTTTTAAGGCCAGAAGAGGGCTTCAGGAATGATTTATTTCTTGTCTGTTTGATATATCAGCTCTTCAGGACAGGGACCATATCCTCCTGCATGTTTGTTCATGTGCTAGCACAATGGGATCCTGATCCTGGTTGGAGTTCTACCTCTGACTATAAGAATAAACAATAATAAATAGTAGAAGCAGTATAAAAAGAAAAAGAAAAAAGCCACAGAGAGAAAAAACAACTCTTGCTTGAGGTATTAGGTTTCTATCATTCTGTCAAGTCAATTGTATAAAACTTCTCCTCTGCTACTTTTAGATCCAAGTAGAATGTTCCATTCCTTCTGGTGGCATGGAAAAAAAGGTTCTGTTTAATGGTAACTCTTTAATTAATGTATTCTATTATAACAGCCCCATTCAGAAGTGATGTTAACAAAATATAGTGACGGGACTTAGCACTCCAATTGCACTGTAAATGCAAATACTAAAATAAATAGCTACAGGGTGCAGTTGATCCAAAAAGCAAATGACAGCTCCAAAATGTAAGCCCCTCCCCCATCAGAACTCCAGTATGTTGCATTCTCTTATCCCACGCAAGAGATGAACTCTGAACCAACTTAACATATAAAAAAGTGCTTAATTTATTATAAGTACCCATGGCCATTTCAACTGACCTTCTGTGTTTGTCAATAAAAGTGGTTTGTGTCTTACAAGCGTTTAAACATTGGCTCATTCCCCACTGTCTGTACTGAGTGATGAACTTCATTACATTAAAATACATATTTCAAAGAAAATTGTGGGGGGATGTAAACAGACTGTCCAGCTACATTTTTATTACATAATCACTCTGAACTAAATTATTCACCGAATTATAGCCCATGCACCTGTATAGTCTTAAATGATTTGCACGGGCATAGCTCAGAGCAGAATCTGGCCCTTAATCATATCCATAAAGGAAATAAATTATGCCTATCTTTACTAAGTGATAGATGACTGATGATTTCATAGGCCTCATCATTAAATAGCATAAGTGTGTAATTTCCAATAAAAACCAATGGTTATATATTAATATACTATTCTGATGCTTGAGCATATTGACAGAAAATCTTTGATTGTGGTATCAACAACTTCTGCCACTGGTGCCAAGCATTCAAACAATCAGTACCAGCTGTCACCAATCCTCTAGTTCCTAACAAACAACTCGTGTCTTTTAAGGTCAAAGGGTTTCAGTAGCGTAGACAGTGGCTTTTGCAGTCATAGCTGTGTTGTGCATGCATTCAGGGTTTCACTTGCCAACAGGCTAATGTAAACAGAATGCTTTTGGGAATGGAAGAGCTGGAAACAAACACCATCCCATTATTGGCCTCCGAGCATTAGTGGGTGGAAAAGACTAGAGTTTTGGCCACATCCCACCCTACCTACCTGTGGAGTGATTTAGGGCATGCTAGTCCTCCCTCCTCCTTATGCTCAGAGAGTGCAAGCACTAATATGTGCCTACCTCTCATGTGTGCATCCATGTAAGAGCATCCACAGTATGGACCAATATTTACACAAGATTGAATAACATTCTTGCCAAGGCCACATTAAGTGCCCGTGACTACCCTATTGTACCATAATATGTATCCTGTGTCCGCAAATTTTAAGTCAGATTTTGAATAGTGCCTCTCATTGAAATGTTTTGCTGGCAGAGATGCACTGTCCTTCAAGCTGAACTTTCATGCTCAGAAATCCTGATTTTTACCTCATATAAGCTATACCCCAAGACCATTTCAATAAACATGTAACAGTCACTAAGGTGGATTATTCTCTATCTTTGCTGAAATCTCCAGCCCTGTAGCGGAAGAGTGAATTTTGTCTAAACATCATACTATGAACTGCCTGTGATTAGGAGAAGGCCAAAAAAAACCCATCCCCACTTTAGAGCCAGATTATTTAGGCAATGAGTTCTATTGACATATTTAGTATCATTAGCATGTACCAAGAAATCATTGAAGTTTGTATCACTTTTAAAAGCTACTAGTGGCCTTTCAGCAATTTTTGATTTGGTGTTTAGGTTCAAAAATATGCCACAATAGATTCAGCGTCTTATTAACAGATGGTAATAAAGTGAAAATGTCTAATATAAAACAATTGATGGGTTCTGTCAGCAGGTCTTTCTATGAGTTGGACAATCTTGTGTCTCAGACACATAAAACTGACAGGTTCACCCCTACAATGACCCATGGATGTGCACACTGGACCTTTCTGTACCAGTCTGGTCTATTTTGCCCCATGGAGAGAATTCTGCTATTGTCCTGCTGAGTATCATGGCACCTAACTTTTAGTGGCCTAGAAAATTATAGGGGCAACACTGCAATTTGCAAAGTTTGAGTTAGGTGCCTAGGCTTTCCTATACAACAGATGGGAAGAGAAAGGTGCCTTACACTATGATCCAGAAAGCCAGCATGCTAGGTGGGGAGCTGCATAAGCTAACCAAAGAGAGATGTCAACTAAGGAAATGGAGGGCTGCTAAGTTCAGCCCCTCTCACTGAGATAAGTACCTAAGTCGAGGCTGCAGGGAGGCACCTAGATGCCCTTCAGTATAATGGAGGGTTGTGAGATGAAGGTTGGGTTGCACCACAGATCAGCAATTAGTCTATTACTGTTCATAATTTGGTCCAGGTTGATACCTGGAACAGGAAACTAAAACTGTGGCCTTAAAATGAGTAAAGAGAAGATTTAAGTCATATGGATAACTCACACAGAATGGAGACAAATGAAAATCAGCAGCATCGAGGGTGCCTAAATCAGGTTTCTTCATTTAAGTACTTTGGGGGTCTGATTAGCAGCAAATGAAGAAATTGACAGAGAACTGTATGCTAGAATGCTAAGCACAAGAGAAGTTTGACGCAAGATAAGTGGAGTGATTTATGAGAAATGGATGCCCACGTTAGTTAAGGGACAACTATACAGCTCTTCCGTACAGACAGAGACATGGTCAATGAAAGACAGGCACTTGAGAAGACTTGACACCATAGAAATGAGATGTTCAATGGTATTGAGGAGGGTGACATTGCTGGACCACATGTGGAATGATCTTATCAGAAGTGAGACCACAGTCAGCAGAACCAGAGAGAAGCTATAAGCGAGGAGGCTGAGATGGTATTGGCATGTATGAAGGATGGATGAAAGGAATCCTGTTAGGGAGGCATTTGAGGCTAGAGTCCACAAGAAAAGAACAAGAAGATGGCCAAGAAAATGGTGTATGGAAGGATGGAGCGGATATAGAACAAGTGTTGGACTGGCAAGGCTGGAAAAGACTGATCCAGTGACCCTACCCCCACTAAAAGGGGAAGAAGAAGAAGAAGAAGAAGAAGAAGAAGAAGAAGAAGAAGAAGAAGAAGAAGTAGTAGTTGTTGCTGTTTTTCTTCATTGGACACAATAGCTAGATAGACCATAGGGGAAGTCCCAACTCAATCAAAAAAACCTCAAAAAACCTTGAAATACCAACATTCCTATATGAACCAAATCAGAACATTTAAGTCAGTAGAAGCACATTTTGCTTGAAGGAGGATGGCATGATGGCACCCTGGATATGAGATCAGCTGTATTTCCTGTAGCAATGCTATAGTGCCAGCGATTTGATCTTTCTCATGTGTAATGTCGTTCCAGGAATTTCCACACCTGGAGACAGTGGGCCTGATATTGCCACCCCTATGGAAGGAATATTCCCATTGACTTCAGTAACAGTGTTTTCAGCATTAGGAGTATCTGTCTGTCCATTAGTCTAGGTTTTTATATGTTCTAATCACGATGGTATTTCAGACCTACAGGATCAGATTACCTTGGAAACGATGGCAGGAGGATGTAAATAGCCGTATATTGGGAAATAATTGTGGTTTCATAATGTCGCCTATAAGCCATACCTTCCAATTCTTTCTCTGGCATCCCTGTCATCTTTCATCACATTTTGGTGTATGCAAAATTTAATATTACACTTTCTCCCATAATAACTATAAGTGAATTAATCTAAATATTGTGTTATCTGCACAAGCACTCACATGCTTTTCTGTTCTAAGAAATGTAAGCAGCCTTTATATACTTTTTTCTTTCAATTAAGCATTGCGTTCCATTTTTCAACACCAGTTTTACCTTCCAGCATCAAGAAATACATCTCTTTGTCGCTAGGAAAATACCCAAGGTAATTCAAGTCATTCATACTGTTGTGTTTCTTTTCCCTGTGATAGAAAATGTACTGGCTTTGCAGGTATTCCGCAATGCCGATAAAAGGTAAAGAGCTTCCCTTTACAATATTTCTAATATTTATGAAGACACATCTTAGGTTTATTCAAGTCTTTTTTTCTAATCTAACAAAGAGTCCATTGTGAATTTGGATGAGAGGTGTCAACTTAACACCTGCAGTTACTTGTGAATTTATGTACGGGTCATCTTAGTGAGAGTCAGGAAAATGTCTTGGTAGCTGGATGTCCATGGAGCACCAATCAGTTGCAAGTGAACTTAGTACCAATAGATAGTGCAAAGAATGTAATACCTACCCAGTTCTCATTTCGGGGAGGGGGAGTAAAAATGAAAAGTGGAGAAGCCTGGTTCTCTAGGCACACTGGATGAAACTTGGAAGGTTCATTGGTTTGGTTTGGTTTAGATTAAACAAAAAAATGTTCTATACCTTCTCTGTAGTAGTTACATGCCACAGTGAAAAGCAGACTGTGTCCACATTATGTTGTGTAACTACAGATGGCAGTGAAAGGCTCTGGCAGAGGGAAGGCAGGGGCAAAAGGCTCCAAAGGAAGCTGCCTGCCTCCCCCTGCCAGTGCTTTTCTCCATTGCTGCAGCCTCTCCCTGTGGAGGGAAACTGCTCCAGCAGTGTGGAGGCAGCGGGATTCTACATTGCAAAAAATAGCTGTGTAGACATGGGAAGCACTGCTTGGGCATGTAGTCAGCTGTGCAGGGTATGTACCTGAAGGTTCTGGTGTGTCTTTACTCAACTAAGCAATGCTTTGTGGTCTACATGGCTATTTATACCTGTTCTGCGGAGCATGCAGTGTATATACACCACTGTATGTGTTATCTTGTCACATTTTAGGCACCACTATGATCCACAATACACCCCCTGACTGTTTCCTAATCCTGTAGATGCCTAAATTTTGCCTCTGGGCATGCTTTGCTTTAAGAGTCAGGATACCTGTTTCCCACCTAAGCCCCAGAGTGATTCACAAACCAGTGAAGATAGTCGTTCGGCTGCCTAAATTGTCTAAGGCAGTTGGATTGAGCCAGATAGGTGCCACATAAATTCAATTCACTGCAAAGTGCAAAATTCTGCCAAAGAGATGACGGGAGAGTCATGCATGAAATTTTGTCATTTTTATAATGAAAATGGCAAAACGTTCCTTGTTTGGAAATTTGCACATCTTGAAACTTTTCCAAAATATGTTGCAGGTATGATGGGGTAAAAGAAAGGTGTCATTAATTCTGCCTGGTTTGCTGCAAGCCACTGGTTCCTTACACAGGTTTTTATCCCCTAAATGAACTTGTAAGTTGTAATGATAGCATCAGCAAATATTTGTGTACTAAAAAAAGGAAATCTCTAGCAAGAAGCAAACTCCATTTAGCTGTGATATTGTCAGATGAGTATTTGCAAGTGTGGGCTAGTTTCTTGCTATGGGGGAGGTAGGGGGCTCTTTTACTAACTGACTGACAGCACCGTGGTCTTTATGAATGTTTTAACTACAATTAATAAAATGTAGTGAAACTCTAGAAGGCAGAATTTGCAATCACTTCCTGAAGGTCCTTCTTTCCCAAGATTACAGAACAAATTGCCAACCATTCTCATTTATGTTAATACAGTGGAGGTGTTTTATTAGGTAAATGCTTCGGAGGTAATGTGGCCTAGTAGTTAGAGCAATGGAGTAGGAATGAGGTGTTCTGGGTTCTATTCCTAGTTTTACCACAAGCCTGCTAGGTAACCTTGTGCAGGTTGTGTCGACGCTCTGTGCCTCAGTTTCCCCACCTGTAAAATGGGGATAATGTTGTGTACCTCCTTTATAAAATACTCTGAGGTCTACTGATGAAAAGTGCTAGATAACAGCTTTAAGTATTATTATATAGGGCTAGGAAGAAGTGTTGCCCACAAGTGAGCATACTACTGGGAAAATACCACTTCAGCAATATTGCTGCCTTCATTCTTTGGAAGGGCTAGATGAGACAGGAAACCTCACCACACATGATCTGGTGAGGGTGTGACAATTTAAGTTAGACTCTCACTTACCTTGCCATCAAGGGTAAACCTTCCAAAGGTTATTATTAGTAATAGTATGACTCAAAGATTCTGTTTCAAATTTGTTGCTAATGTGAAGTAGTTTGTCTTACTTCTGCATTGGGAATTTGTGATTATATTAAATAAACAATATTTGATCACATTTCTTTGCATGTTTACATATACTGAAGCAATGTGTGACTTGTTAACATAGAAAGCATACTTCTCTATACAATGCATTTTAATTATTATTTGTATAGTGCACAGTAGCTAGAATGTCTCAAACAAGTAAGAATCCTTGCCTCAAAATGTTTATTTTCTGTTGTCATGAGACTATATAACACAATCCAAAGTGCGGGGAGAGGAACCCACAGAGTTGAGGTATGGTCTTTAGAGGCGGAATGTTTACACAATAGCTGGGTCTTCAAATGTTTGGGGATTTTTTTAAGGAGAAGCAGGGTGCTTGGCAAACATTAACTGGAAGGCTTCCAACTGGATCTGACCTTTGTGCCTTGGGGAGATTTTTAATGTTTGATCAATTCTTCATATGAGTGAACACAGTGGTATTATTGACAAGGTCTTTGCCTTTTGATGAACCAATTTAATGTGTAAACCTACAGAACATTGAAACAGTTATGGTCGCAAATGGAAACAATATCAGTTTTTATTGTAAATCAGTAGTAGATGTATTAACTTATCAGTTCGTTTGGTGAGATACTCACTGGTAATTTCACCTGGGAAAAAATTATAAAGTAAATGGTGCGTTTATTGGTGCAGTTGTTAATGATTTCAAAAATACTATAGATAACTGGGATGTGAATTAGTATCGTTTGAATCCAAAATACATATAATCCAAATCTGAGTTTAAATTCACATGTGCAACTCTCAATGATGTACCTGAAACTAGAATCTGACCCATTTAAATTTGATTAGCACCAAAATATTTGTAAATCAACTTGGGGGCTACAGTTTCACTTTGCGTGTCAAATATGGCAGAAAACTGGAGTAATTTAAATGAATTGTGACTGCACACATTGCTACGCAGATCATAGATCTCTTTCAGTGCTGGTACTATCGTCTCTAATTATGCCAAATTGTGAACTGCGATAATTTGACTATTATTTGAGACAGACTCAAAAGGCCAGATTCTGTCACTTTTACTCACATTGACTAGTGCCTTGTTCAGCGAATAGTCTTAAAGAAATCAATGGAACTATTCATGATGTAAGATACTACTCAATGTGAATAAGGGTGATAGAATCTGGCCCAGAGAAGTTAGAGATGGAAATGATTCATTATTGCTATCTCCTGCTAAGACTGAATTTCTCTTATCTTTCAATTTAAAGGGAAGAACCCTGGCCCATTGACGTCAATAGCAAAACTCCCATTGAGTTCGGTGGTTCTAGGATTTTGCCCAAAGTCTTTTATTGGCAAAAGGATAGATTATTGAAGTATTTAGGCACCTAAAGATTCAGATAGGCATCAAGTGGAATTTTCAACAGCGCCCAAGCACCTTACTTCCAATGGATGATTTGAAAATCCTACGAGGTGCCTATTTGCATCTTCAGGTGCCTAAATACCTTGAAAAATCTGTCCCCAAAAGCCCCAGTCTAGATCAAAGCCAATGGATCAAATTCTGCCCTCAGTGAACCATATGCAACCACACTGACTTAAAAAATGTGCATAGCTCAGGACGGAATTGAACCATTATGTTCCAAGTATTAATTTTTTGGGAGAGACAGTGAAAAGAGAATTAGCCAGAACAATTGTCTAGATGAGTTAACAGATCTCTAAGAAACACAGCCTCTTCTAAAAACCCTTCCCCTACTTTCCCAACCCCACAAACACACTCATGTCTTCTTATGAAATACTGATTAGCAACAATTACACAATTTCCCAGCTGGCTGAAACCCTCTATGCCACATAAAAGCCACGGGGACATTTTCATCTCTGAATTTACATGAATTTATAGTGAAAACCCTACACCCCAATACAACCTTAAATATAACATAATTATGTCCTTATAAGTCAGACACATTTATTAAAAAAGGGCAAACATCACCCTCAAGTTACTGGAAATGTTTGTATGTTCTTGCTTGACTATAATGTTAGATGTTAACATTATTTATTAATGGAGGATAGATTTTTCTTTTGATTAAATGCTATTGTTACTTTAACAAATAGTTACTGTATCCCCAAGCTCTCAAGTTTGTCAGGGACTTTGTCCATGCACGCCATGCCAATGGATTGTCATTAATGGAAAGTGATGGAATTGAGATAAATGGGTGGTTTTTTTTCTGAAATTCCCTTACTTTCATGGTATTCCACCAGCTTGTAATGCTGATCTCAAAGGACTGCACCTTGCTATAATTGTTAACACTTGCTAATGTTTCTCCTTCCCAAAGCCATTGAGAATAGAACCCAATGTTTTTAATGTAAGGAAAAACAATATATTTAAATGTTGAATTCAGCAATAGAGGAATTCAGCTTTGAATAAATAATCTAATAATGTTGTAGTATATTTTCTGCTTTCCGGATGGACAAGCCTATTGCAGGACATCAACCATTACAGACCAATTGTTCTAAGATAACAGGTGTGGGAAAGCAAACAGACAAAGGAAACCTCAAGAAACCCCTATCATTCTATTTTATTGACTTCCGTATTGACACTGCAGTAGCTTAATCTCTTATTTCTAAGCCAGACACCTGTGTGAACCTGCTTTTAATGACCACATTGCACCCATGGTCTTGCTAATGTCCTTTGTAACCCTTACAAACTCCTACCATATTTTAGCGTTGGGACTTGAAGTCCAGTGAATGAGTAGAATGTATAGAGTGTTCCAAGCAATGCAACTTCAGGAGCCTCAGACTTTTTTCATAAATATACAGTTTTTCTGGATTTCAAAAGGGATCTGCTATTATGTTTATCATTGAATATTTTAACTCTAATCTTTAAAACCCTGTTCAGATGTCATGCAGCCATTCATGAAAGCATGAAAGGTAGTGACGCTCTGTTGTATGGCAGGCTGACCTATTCTGCAGAGATGTTAGCTGGCCTCTGGAAACCATTTCCTTACTTGTACATGGGTCTAGCATTTACTTCTCCAGCAAAGTGATTAGAGATCCTATTAACTGACATGGAGAGAAACTGAGTTGTTCTTTTTTTGGTACACATCTCAAAATTGTGGCTTGGGGGTAGAGACAAATGGGGGTTTCAAATTAAACCAATACTTATTGGTAAATCAAAGAAGATTTTACTAATAATAAGATTACTTTTAGACCAATTCCTAAAAAGCTGTAGTTAGAATATATTGCCAAGAAAAGAAAATATGGATGGAATAAAATACTGCATTCATATGCCTGTTGGAGACACTGGGCATGTGGTGGTTCACTGTTGTATACATATTATGGAATTACTCAGTATGAGGAAGTTCTGGTAGATTCTATCTGCTTGAATATCCTGCATATGAAAATAAATAACAATTAATTCATTTAAGATTTCAGTTGTTTATCAATGTCTTCTGCAGTTTTAATTCTGGTGAAACTATAGTCCATGTATGGTGATGCAGTGAAGAGATAATGCCAATGTCATACATTGTTGCTTTCTCTAGAGAGGACATTTTAACACTTTAGCCGGTATCCTCAGAGGTGGATAGATTCTGATTTGGATAACTTTTCCATGCAAAGGTGTAAGGGGAAGTAACAATCCCTTTTATACACTTGCCTGGTCTGTCTGAACCTTGGGACCAGACATATAGGAGCAAAGGGGTTCTTTCTAAAGTAGGTAAACAGGTAGTGAACGTGGAGGGGTGGGGATAGACAGGGACTTGACTCCATCCATTTGCTGTTGGTAGAGACTAACAGTAAATTACTCCTGAGCAAAGAGAAGAACTGTGACTCAGAGGAATTAACAGAAGCAGGGTGTGTTTCTAAGGGTATGTCTTCACTACCCGCCGAATCGGCGGGTAGTAATCCATCTATCGGGGATCAATTTATCGCGTCTCGTCTAGATGCGATAAATCAATCCCCGAACGTGCTCCCCGTCAACTCCGGAACTCCACCAGAGCGAGAGGTGGTAGCAGAGTTGACAGGAGAGCCGCAGCCGTCGATCCTGCGCCGTGAGAACCCGAGGTAAATCGATCTAAAGTACTTTGATTTCAGCTACATTATTCACGTAGCTGAAGTTGTGTATCTTAGATCGACCCCCCCCTAGTGTAGACCAGCCTTTTATCACAGTGCCTCTCAGAGCTGCCTTAATAATAAGTGCAGCTGAACCAGGCTCAAACTAGTGTTGACATTCACTGTTAGCAAGAAATATTTTTTCTAGTGTAGACAAGGGAACCGAGTACAATCTGTCATTTAAGCACATGTACTAGTGATGTTATTTAGTGATTATCTATAGCAAGACATGTAAATTCACTCTTCTTTCTTGATTAGGTACCTATTCTCTATAGGTGATTAAGAAACCGAGTCATAATCCAAAAGAAAAAGCCTGTGATGCCTATTGCCAAATATTTGTTTAATTGTGAACTTTCAGATTCAGCTGCAGTTTCTCAGTTCCCATTTGTAGTTGGTACAAATATAAAGGAAGTGAACTTCATTGTTCCCATATAACCAGGAGGATTCCTTGTGGACTGAAAGAAACAGTCAGTGCTTATCTGCGATACAATTTCCAATGTTATCAGCCTACAGATTCTTTAGAAGGCAGCCTTCAAAGCCATTCTTCCCAATCATCCAATCAGCTGTTTTTGGCTTGAGGAAGCAAATTGTTGAAGCAACCGTAGCTAGGTTTCTCATCCAGTTTTAGGGGAAAGACTCCCTAATATGGACTTTCCAAGATGTGATGTGTGATGTGTAAGGATCCAGGCTTATGATATCACTTTCCTTAAATTTTGTCAAGGGAGATGTCATTTACATGACACCTAAAACATATCTAACTTTTTCATATCACACTTAATTTTCTGGAAATCTGCAGAGTCCCTTTATTAGTTTCACCTTTCTGTGTGTTTTCAGCTCACCACAAGTTATTCCATTTTGGAGAATATACCATCATGAAATACCTATAATCCCACTTCGATTTTCTTACCAGAAATTCCAGGGTTCACTGCTCTACATCTTAATTTAGAAGAGGGGAAGTTATTGTTAGCTTTTCCCTACTAGTGTTTGCTTGTTTGTATTTCAACTGTAGGAGGCTTTGGCATCCACCACAAAAGTCTTGTTTCAATAGCAACTCTTTTATCAAAGACTCTCTCTCTCTCTCTTTCTTTCTCTCTCTCCCTCTGTGGCCTGGTCTACACTACGGGTTTAGGTCGACTTTAGCAGCGTTAAACCGAATTAAGCCTGGACACGTCCACACAACGAGGCCCTTTCTTTCGACTTAAAGGGCCCTTTAAACCGGTTTCTTTACACCACCTCCGACGAGGGGATTAGCGATAAAACCGGCCTTTGCGGGTCGGAATTGGGGTAGTGTGGACGGAATTCGATGTTATTGGCCTCCGGGAGCTATCCCACAGTGCTTCATTGTGACCGCTCTGGACAGCGCTCTCAACTCAGATGCACTGACCAGGTAGACAGGAAAAGACCCGCGAAGGTTTGAATTTCATTTCCTGTTTGCCCAGCGTGGAGAGCACAGGTGACCACGCAGAGCTCATCAGCACAGGTAACCGTCATGGAGTCCTCCCAGGATCGCAAAAGAGCTCCAGCATGGACCGAACGGGAGGTACGAGATCTGCTCGCCATATGGGGAGATGAAGCAGTGATAGCTGAACTCCGTAGCAGTAAAAGAAATGGAAAAGTATTAGAAAAGATCTCCAAGGCCATGAAGGACTGAGGCCATAACAGGGACACACAGCAGTGCCGCGTGAAAATTAAGGAGCTACGGCAAGCCTACCACAAAGCCAGAGAAGCAAACGGAAGGTCCGGGGCAGAGCCGCAAACTTGCCGCTACTACGCGGAGCTGCATGCGATCCTAGGGGGTGCAGCCACCACTACCCCAACCGTGTGCTATGACTCTCTCACTGGAGAAACACACAGGGAAGACGGTTCGGGGAACGAGGAAGATGACGATGGAGGTACTGTAGGTAGCTCACAGCAGCAAGGAAGCGGAGAAACCGGTTTCCCCAACAGCCAGGATATGTTTGTGACCCTGGACCTGGAACCAGTAACCCCCGAACTCACCCAAGACCCTCAGGGCACACAGGAGACCTCTGGTGAGTGTAACTTTGTAAATATTTGTAAACATTACAAAAAAAAAGCAAGCAAGTCTGTTAACGTGTATGGGGATGGAGCGGAAATCCTCCAGGGACATCTCCAGAAAGCTCTCCTGGTTGAAATGGGGTGATTTTATTAAGGGGGACATTCAGAGGCGCCCGTTCCTGCTCTTCTGACCAGAAATGTTCCCCGCTGTTAACCACGCGGTGGGGGGGAGGGGTGAAGTGATCATCCCAGAGAATCGTGTGTGTGTGGGGGGAGGGGGGTGGTTTACTTGTGTTTGTGCCGCATGTTAACCAGGAAACCGCAGCCCCCTCCTTTTACATTGAAACCCCATTTTAAATGGACAACCCAATTCATCCTTGATATGGGAAATGTGCTGCTGTTTGCAACCTTTCCCGCATGTTAAGAAGGTTAAAAAAGCCAAAACACTGTGGCCTACGATGGCTGCCTGCAAGCCGAAATATGCGACCTTGTAATGAAAGAGTGTACCCATTGTTCCCTAAAATGTGTCTTTTTTAACCACCTCTCCCTTCTCCTCCACCAGCTGCAAATGTTTCTCCTTCGCAGAGGCTCGTGAACATTAGAAAGAGAAAACGTAAGACGAGGGACGAGATGTTCACGGAGCTGCAGATGTCCGCCCAGGCTGATAGAGCACAGCAGAATGCGTGGAAGCAGTCAATGTCGGAGATGAGAAAAGCCCAATATGAACGAGAGGAGAGGTGGCGGGCTGAATCGCGGGAAGAACAGAGCAAGTGGCGGGCTGAAGACGATAGGTGGCGTCAGCTTGCAGACAGACGGCAAGAGGCAATGCTCCGTCTGCTGGAGCATCAAAGTGATATGCTCGAGCGTATGGTTGAGTTGCAGGAAAGGCAGCAGGAGCAGAGACCGCCGCTACAGCCCCTGTGTAACCAACAGCCCTCCTCCCCAAGTTCCATAGCCTCCTCACCCAGACGCCCAAGAACACGGTGGGGGGGCCTCCGTCCACCCAGTCACTCCACCCCAGATGATCGCCCAAGCATCAGAAGGCTGGCCTTCAATAAGAGTTAAAGTTTTAAACTGCAGTGTATCCTTTTCCATCCCTCCTCCCCCACCCATCCCAGCTACCTTGGCAATTATCCCCCTACCTCTGTAAGGAACTAATAAAGAATGCATGAATGTGAAAAAACAATGACTTTATTGCCTCTGCAAGCGGGAGGGGAGGGGAGGGTGGGGTGGGGTGGTTGGTTTACAGGGAAGTAGAGTGAACCGGGTCGGGGGGGGGGGGGAGGAGGGAGGGTTCATCAAGGAGAAACAAACAGAAGTTTCACACAGTAGCCTGGCCAGTCACAAAACTCGTTTTCAAAGCTTCTCTGATGCGCACCGCGCCCTGCTGTGCTCCTCTAACCGCCCTGGTGTCTGGCTGCGCGTAATCAGCGGCCAGGCGAGTTGCCTCAACCTCCCACCCCGCCATAAAGGTCTCCCCCTTACTCTCACAGATATTGTGGAGCGCACAGCAAGCAGCAATAACAATGGGGATATTCTTTTCGCTGAGGTCTGAGCGAGTCAGTAAGCTGCGCCAGCGCGCTTTTAAACGTCCAAATGCACATTCCACCACCATTCGGCACTTGCTCAGCCTGTAGTTGAACAGGTCCTGACTCCTGTCCAGGCTGCCTGTGTATGGCTTCATGAGCCATGGCATTAAGGGGTAGGCTGTGTCCCCAAGGATCATGATAGGCATTTCAACATCCCCAATGGTCACTTTCTGGTCCGGGAAGAAAGTCCCTTCCTCCAGCTTTCGAAACAGAGCAGAGTTCCTGAAGACGCGAGCATCATGTACCTTTCCCGGCCATCCCACGTTGATGTTGGTGAAACGTCCCTTGTGATCCACCAGGGCTTGCAGCAGCATTGAAAAGTATCCCTTGCGGTTTACGTAGTCGGTGGCTTGGTGCTCCGGTGACAAGATAGGGATATGGGTTCCGTCTATGGCCCCGCCACAGTTTGGGAATCCCATTTCAGCAAAACCATCCACTATTGACTGCACGTTGCCCAGAGTCACTACCCTTGCTATCACCAGGTCTTTCATTGCCCTGGCAAATTGGATCACAGCAGCCCCCACCGTAGATTTGCCCACTCTAAATTGATTCCCGACTGACCGGTAGCTGTCTGGCGTTGCAAGCTTCCACAGGGCTATCGCCACTCGCTTCTCAACTGTGAGGGCTGCTCTCATCTTGGTATCCTGGCGTTTCAGGGCAGGGGAAAGCAAGTCACAAAGTTCCATGAAAGTGGCCTTACGCATGCGAAAGTTTCGCAGCCACTGGGAATCGTCCCATACCTGCAGCACGATGCAATCCCACCAGTCTGTGCTTGTTTCCCGGGCCCAGAATCGGCGTTCCACGGTATCAACCTGCCCCAGTGACACCATGATTTCCACATTGCTGGGGCCTGTGCCTTGTGAGAGGTCTATGTCCATGTCAATTTCCTCATCACTCTCGTCGCCGCGCTGCAATCGCCTCCTCGCCTGGTCCGGGTTTCGCCTTGGCATGTTCTGGCTCTGCATATACTCCAGGACAATGTGCGTGGTGTTCATAGTGCTCATAATTGCCGCGGTGATCTGAGCGGGCTCCATGATCCCAGTGCTAGCTATGGCGCCTGGTCAGAAAAAAGGCGCGAAAGTAGTATCTGATGGACCAGGAGAAGGAGGGCGGGAGGGAGGGAGGGCCGAGTGACGACATGGCGTACAGGTACAGGAACAGGGAGAAACACAAACAACTGTCACACAGAATGGTCCCCCCAAAGATTAAACTGGAAACCCTGGGCTTAGCAGGCCGTTGATTTCACGGAGGAAGGGGAAGCAAATGAACACAGAACAAATCTATTTTTTACATCTTAAGGTGGCAGCCGACGCTGCAGCATGAGTGACAGCCATACCAGTACGATGACGATGGGTACCAATCATAATATACCATCATCTGCCAAAAGGCAAGGGGCTGCTGCTGTGTAGCAATGCAGCCCCACGTCTGCCAGCCCCACGTCCGCCAGCACCCAGCATCGCCCTCGGCCTCTTCTGGGTGCTTAGCAGACAATATTGGGCAATTGGCAGAAAATAGTATATTATGACTGGTAACCGTCATCATCAAAACAGTAGCATGTCTGCCCAGGTGGCCATGATTGACAGCCATACCAGTATGACGATGACGGATACCAGTCATAATATACCATCGCCTGGAAGGGGCTGGTGCAATGCAGCACTACGGCTGCCAGCCCCACGGCTATCACTCATGCTACACCGTCTACCGCCAAAAGGCAGTTAGCAGCTGCTGCTGTGTAGCAATGCAGTCCCACGTCTGCCGGCACCCAGAGGACATATGGTGACGGTGAGCTCAGCTGAGCTGAGCGGGCTCCATGCTTGCCGTGGTATGTTGTCTGCACAGGTAACCCAGGTAAAAAGGCACGAATCTATTGTCTGCCGTTGCTGTGACGAGGGGGGAGGGGCCTGACGACATGTACCCAGAACCGCCCGCGACACTGTTTTGCATCATCCGGGCATTGGGATCTCAACCCAGAATTCAAAGAAAAGGCGCGAACCGCTTCTCGGCTCGAGCTGTGGCGCAAACGTAGTATCTGACGGCCTAGGGGAAGGAGGGAGGGGGGCCGAGTGACGACATGGCGTACAGGCACAGGGAATTAAAATAAAGAACGGTGGCTGTGCATCAGGGAGAGACACAAACAACTGTCACAGACTGGTCCCCCCCAAAGATTAAACTGAAAACCCTGGGTTTAGCAGGCCGTTGATTTGACGGAGGGAGGGGGAAGCAAATGAATACAGAGAAAATCTATTTTTTTACATCTTAAGACGACGGTGCAGCGTGACTGATAGCCCTCGGCATCTTTCTGGGTGCTTGGCAGCAAATACGGGGCGGTGTATGACGATGGTCTTCAGGCCTATTGCACGAGCTGCTGCTCAGGGAAGACTCTGCTAACGTGCAATGACCCGACTTGTAATAGGCCGGCTAACAGTCATAATACACCATTTACTGCCAAAAGGCAAGCCCCACGGCTGCCAGCACCCAGATCGCCGATGAAGGCTACCAGTCTACTGCACCGTCTACTGCCAAAAGGCAGTTAGCAGCTGCTGCTGTGTAGCAATGCAGTCCCACGTCTGCCGGCACCAAGAGGACATATGGTGATGGTGAGCTCAGCTGTGCTGAGCGGGCTCCATGTTGTCTGCACAGGTAACCCAGGTAACCCAGGTAAAAAGGCGCGAATCTATTGTCTGCCGTTGCTGTGACGGGGGAGGGAGGGGCCTGACGACATGTACCCAGAACCGCCCGCGACACTGTTTTGCATCATCCGGGCATTGGGATCTCAACCCAGAATTCCAAGGGGCGGCGGAGACTGCGGGAACTGTGGGATAGCTGTGGGATAGCTACCCATAGTGCAATGCTCCGGAAGTCGACGCTAGCCTCGTACTGTGGACGCGGTCTGCCAACTAGAGCACCTAGAGCATTTTATTGTGTGGACATACACAATCGGCTGTATACAACCGATTTCAATAAAACCGGCTTCTATAAATTCGAACTAATTTCGTAGTGTAGACATACCCTGTGTCTTTCTGCTTTTAGACACTTTGTTCTGGAAAAGACTAAATTAAATTGTATAGATTTAACATTTCTTGTAATTAATGTAATATCTGGTCTTTTTATTTATTAACTTATAAATGTGTAACATTGCCTCAGATAACCTTTAACATCTCAGATCATTATCCTAACACCACCATTCTCTTCTAACAGGTCTGGGCTTGGTACTGTTCTTCTTTTAAGATGTAATGGATAGAGCTGGTCAGGAAAAGGAGGAGGTGGTTTGTGGCAAATTTCAACTCATAAAAAAACCTGAAAAGTTTTACAGTTTGGTATGTTCAGTTTTCCCATGAAAAAAATCAAAACTTTCCAAGGAAAGCAAACACTTTCTGCAAAAATTTCTTAGTCAAAACCCGTTTTCTATTAGAAAAAAATATTGATGAAACATTTTCAACCAGACTTAACAATGGGCCTGATCCAAAACCCATTGAAGACAATGGGAGTTTTTCCATTGTCTTCAATGGGCTTTGGTTCAGGCCCAAAATCACTTGGTTTACATGATTAATATTCCTATTTTGGGTGCTATGTCCTTGACACTAATTTTACCCCATTCTGTGAGAGAGCAGAATTCCTGTGGAAAGCTAGTAGTAGCAGAAATTGTTATGCTATTCAAAATAATATATTATAAATTTTAACATATACAGTGTAGACAGGCAGACATTGGGAAATTCATATTTCCCTTACAACACCACCATTGAAGTACCGATAAGAGGTCTGATTCACCACTGCATGAGTTACAGTGGCATACAGCTGGAGAAACACAATGGTGAGTCAGGACCATAATCGACTGGCTACCTACACACATGTGCATTTATTTGAGTGACTTGGACCCAGCCACCAGGTAGTCAGATAATTCACTAAGGTAGGTGCACAAAATTACAATGGATTCACTGACTCTATTGTTTTGACAGGACATGTTTTCTTCTCTGGTGGCACTGGCATCATACGTCTTCCTGTATCTGATCACACTTGTTGGTATTATTGTCAAACACACATGAACACATAAGAACTAGAAGTGAGAGTCATTTCAGGGGATTTCTGACTATTGCTAAAACAACTCTGGACTTCAGCAGGTAGCTAGGGAATTAAAATGAATTCAGTGAAACCTGTACAAATACATCTCCCTTATTAAGCAATGTCTAAACCTAAGACTGTCCCAATGTACCCGCAAACATAATGACAGCACAATTCTCCTCCACCTTTCTCAGTAGACCACTTCCCTTGAGCAATTGGTTTTTGTCAGTCTGTGAGTGGTTACTTGTGATAGATTTCACTATATAAAATAAATATACAACTGTCGGCACTGTGTGTAAAGGAACTTATATGTGTGACATATGGCACCGGGCAACACACAGACACTTGTCTAAGAACTGAATAACTAGTAAAAATCTTATAAATCCAACAGAACAATAGAGTTCATTCCCTTCAATATAAAAGTCTGGGGTATGTGAACAGCAATATAATGGAGGATTCTAATATAACCGTAAAGCAAATCCTGAACCTTGATTTTCTGTCACTGTTAACTGAATCTTCTTGTATATAAGTTTTCAGTAATGTTCTGTTTTGACATCGAATCTGAGTATATTCTTAAGGCAACTTGTTTTATTTACACCCATACATCAGTCCTGGAACAGAGAAGGTCAAAGAGCATTCAGGAAATCCCTGCTTTCAGGGATCTTAGCCAAAACACTAATGCCTGATTCCAAGGGAGCAACTCTGCCTCAGGAGTTGACTCTAGTTTGCGAAGTTAAGTCAGCATATGGTCTCCCTTGCCGCTTGCCACTGCTCTGACAAAGAAACCACATCAGAAAGCCAACAACACAGAATTTTCATCCAGACTGAAAACTTGTTCTTACTCTAATTAAAAGAACTTTTAAGACTTATGCGTAACAGTGCCATCTTGGGACTCGCCTCTTGAGTGCCTGCAAGCCCTTCGATGCAGCACTACAGTCCTTTTCTCACCCTCTTGCAGGCTGTCAGCTGACCTTGGCTTGTCTTCATTGGCTTAGCCCTCTGGCCAAGTCATAAAGTCTGGATGAACCCCCTCTGAGATATTAAAGAGTCCATCAGATAGTCTATTTGCCTTTGCTAAGGTCTTCAGCCCTGGCTCTGGGCCCATTAAATTCAGCCCATTCCTCAGGCTCTCAAATAAGCCATGTCCTCCTCTTGGGTTTATGCCAGTAGAGGAATCCAGGCCCACCCACTACTCCAGGGTCCAACCCAGGGACCCTACACAAGGCAGCTATATACTACTTACTCCATCACTGCTATTACCCCATACCTCTTCCTACTGGGCCCTTTCATCCCCAGCTCTATCTCAGGGACAGTGTGCTCAGGTCCTTATATAACAGGGATCGTCAACCTTTGGCATGCGGCTCGCCAGGGTAAGCATCCTGGCGGGCTGGGCCGGTTTGTTTACCTGCTGCGTCTGCAGGTTCGGCCAATCACGGCTCTCACTGGCCGCTGATCACCATCCCAGGCAAATGGGGGCTGCGGGAAGCAGCGCGGGCTGAGGGATGTGCTGGCTGCCACTTCCTGCCACCCCCATTGGCCTGGGACAGCAAACCGGGGCCAGTGGGAGCCGTGCTTACCCTGGCAAGCTACGTGCCAAAGGATGCCGACCCCTGTTATATAAGTTGAGTCAGCCATAAACTCTGTCAAATTGTCAAGCTCCTTTGGCCAGAGAAGATCACCCTTCTCCAGTCCCAGCCACGCACTGACCTGCTAAGACCAGGCAGATCCTTTTATGTAGGCCATCTGGGCCCTGACTGGTTGTTGCTAGTCCCTGTAGCCCGTGGAGGACCAGGTCTCTGTAGTTTCCAAAATGGTTGCTCTGGAGGGTCCTCTCTAGACAAAACTGGAGGACCCACCTTTATTGCTCCACTCCTCCCATATCACTGCTTCCTGGGATGGGATGTAGCAGGACCAGAGGGCCTCCTGTAGGCAGCCTCAAAGGCCAAGTACACCCCATCACACCCCTACCATAACAACATTCTTGATTATTCTGTCAGTTTAAAGAGGGATATGGGAAACTAGAGTTATTCACTTGGAAAGTATGGTCAGTATGTTATACTTTGAGGTGATCGTATTGTGACTGTAAGTGAATGAGTGGCACATGCTATAGTTAATATACTGTTGGGATTATAGATCATATTGGAATGAATAAAGCCATTTTTGTTTTCTTTAGGGGTATCTATCTGAGAAAATTGCCTGTTTTTCTATATCATGTTGTGTGTTACAGTGGCAAATGCATAATTAGAGGAGAAATAAATTATACAGAATTCTTTGTGCATTCATCATACAGTATAAGCTCAAAACAAGTCTAAATTATATATGAAAAGATAGTGAAATACACACTGACTGAAACTCCTTCTACAGAACAAGCTCGTCTGAGGTACAATATCTGCAATTATGAAAGGGCAGACTTGCATGCAGAGTACACAAACATGCACACCCTCAAGCTGAGTATGAGCGAGGCTGATAACTCAGAGAGAAGTTGTGTGTAAATGAGCAAAACAAAACCTCATTCCACAGTACAGTGGAATATATCAGTGATACACTGCAAGGGCTCCCTGAGCATTGCAAGCATTCTACCAACTTTACAGACTTCCAGCAGAGACCATGAGCAAATTCCCAACAGCTTAGTTGATGGATATTTTATCCAAATTGCTGCCTTCTCTTGCAGACTGAAAAGAAGAGCAATTTCCCTTCCCTTCTGTATTATATAACTGCTGTTCAAGGCATATTGAGCAAATTTAGATCTTCAGTGGAAAGTTTGTACAACAGATAGAGTTCCTTCAACTTGATATTATAAAAATATGAACAAGGGCACAGACTTTACTGGTTAATGTTGATTAATTTTGATTTGGCAAATGTGAAAACGAATGCCATAAAACGGTGGGGCGTTTTTCATAAGTGATTATAGTTTTGTAGAATTTGGGTTTAGTCAGCTTGGGAAAGGAATTTTGAAAGCCAAGATGTATAATAGTGCCCAAGTAGTAATGTCTCTACTGCTAATAAAATGGAGGATAACATGAAGGCCATTTATAGCATATGTTTACCATTTTTTATCATTGTCCTCTGGTGAGTGGAATCAGAACTACTATAGAACCTACAGTTCTGATCAATAATAGAGTATTTCAGTTAGCTCCAACAGCAGGAATGAGTGGTAGCAGAGATAAAGGACCTTATTTCTATTCCCACTATCACCAAGAAGTTCCAAGTGACTGTGGTGTGTAAAATGGTGACAAATATGAAATTCCTAAATGGCCAGTGATTTCTTTTCTTCTTACCATGTTTCAGAAGATTCTTGGTGGCATGAATGCTGTCCCAGAATTAACACTGGAAGCTTTAAAATACATTGATGGTGGAGATGTACCAGACCTTACAATAATTGTTTACATTCAGCAAGTGCTTTATGACCTTCACTGGCTGTCTGCAAGGTTTGGGATGAAAGTTCAAGGTGTGGATATTTGTTTCATGTAGTGCATACTGCATAATAATATGAAAGGATCCCATGCCTTTTTATTAAGACAGCTCCATTCCAGCCAAGTGCACACAGACTGACTTCCAGTGCCGCCTTTAAACTCTTCCCTCCTGCAACCTGAGCTCCAAGTTCCATGTAGGTTGGAACAGTATTGGCCTATAAAGTTCTAAAGGCTGAGGATCAACCTTCCTGAGAGATCACCTCTCTCACTGTACCAGAATGCTGCAGTTCACATCTGCAGAGGAGCTTATGCTAGAACTCTCCTGGTATGAATTTTTTGTGTTTTAGTATCAGGGCTTTTTCTTAAACACACATTACTCTCTGGTTTCACATGAAATCCCCATGCACTCAGATCAGATTCCACCATCAGGATTAAAAAAAAACATTAGCCTGGCCAGTAAATTGTCAAAAGGTCCAAAAGGCAGGTAAAGCAGTAGACTTGATAGGTCTTTGTGAAGAGTGCATCATTTGGCACTGGGCCTAGAGGTAAAGTCAATACTACTCCAAAGCCTTCTGTCCTTAAAAATGCCTCTAATGAGAAAGAGAGATTTTACTGGTACTGCACAAGATTGCCAAATAATGCTCAGGATACTTTCTGAAAACTGTGTGCCTCATCCACCAGAATAACATTGTGTTTACTGATATGCTTGACGTCATATTTGCACACATTGGGGTTAGTGTGTCTGGTTAGAGACTCTGGTGTATAATGGACTGAGACTAAAATAGCTTAGATTGCTGTAGGGCATTTTTGAAGGAATTCATTGTGAGGCTGTGGAACATGAAATAGTTGCTAACATGGATGATATACTGTTCATTTTTCAGCTACATGTTTTAATACTTAACCAACTATAGTTGATATCTCAGTTAAGGGCAATATCAGGTAGGGATAGGATTCATGAAGGTACTTAGGTGCCTAAACCCCAAATCTCAAGTTTAGGCACTTAAATCCCAGTTTAGGTTCCACTGCAATCCACAAAACTCCTGCCGACCTTTGGAGGTGCCTAAACTTACTCAGTGCCTAAGTTTTTTGGAGTAAAATTCCCCAGACAACTATCTTCCTGCCTCTGAGCATGTGCACTGTTGCATCGCTTTAAGCATCCAGATGCCTATCTCCCACCGAAGCCCCAGAGTGATTCACAAACCAGAGAAGCCAAGTGTTTGGCTGTCTTAGTCATGTTCAGGGCCCTATCCAGTAGAAGTGCTTAGAAGCTAACGGGGCCGGCTCTAACTTTTTTGCTGCCCCAAGCAGCAAAAAAAAGCGCCGCCCCGCTGAGCCCCCCCCCCCCCCCCGAGCGCTGCCCGAACCCCCCCGAGCACCGTGCCGCTGGAACACCCCCCCCCCCAAGCGCCGTGCCCCGCGCCGCCCCCGCGCCGCACCGCTGGAGCGCCCCCCGCCGAGCGCCGCACCGCCGGAGTGCTCCCCCCCCAGAATGCCGCTGCCCCCCGCCACCCCAAGATTGGCTGCCCCTTACCAGGTGCTGCCCCAAGCATGTGCTTGGTTGCCTGGTGCCTGGAGCCGGCCCTGGAGGCCAACTACCAGTTTGGGTCCCATTCAAAATCCAGCTGGTGGAGATGATGGTGCTCACTTTATACCTTGTGGCCTGGTGGTTAGAGCCTTTGCCTGTGATGTTGTGTGAAAACCCATGTTTAAATTTCCTCTTTCCACCAGAGGGGTCTCCCACTTCTTAGGAGAGTGCTCTAACCACTGTGTTATGGGACATTCTGATGTGGGATCCCTAAATCTCTTCTGGATAAATAATGAAAGACTGGTTGGAGCAGGATGACTGGACCCAGAGTTTCCCTCCTCCTAGGTGGCTGCCCTAACCACTGGACTACAGAGTCCTTCTCTCTCTCTCTCTGGCCCAATGATTGTTCCATTGTGGAGGAACACATAAACAGTAATTGGGCCAAAGAGAGTGAGAGACAGTGTGCAAGAATGACTCTGTAGTCCAGTGGTTAGGGCATATCCTACTCCCAAAGTAAAGTTGGCACCTAACTCATTCCTTCAAAGAGTGGCTTAGTTACCTAAGCTGCCTGACTTCAGGCAACAGATTCCCATTCATGGTTCGCTAAGGTGATTCCCTGCAGTCTGGACTTAGGTGCCTATCTCAGAGAGAGGAGCTGGGCTTAGCACACAACCCTCTTTTTGGCACCTTCCATTGACTAGTTTAGGCAGGTCTCCACCTCATATGCTGGCTTTTGTGGATTGCATTCTTAGATTCCTATCTCTCCCCACTCCTTGTAAAGGGAGCCTATAGGGAATCTGTGTCAATTTAAAATTTGTATTTATTTATTGTATTATGTGTAATGGCCTATGGCTAAGACACTATATTCATAAACATCAACTTTTTAATTTTTCTCCCCATTTAGGAGCTTCACAAATGATTTGAAAAAATCAAGACTCTCATTACTAAGACTGCAGATGAGCCACATTATTAACTATTCAGTTGCTCACAGCTGTTGCATATATAGACTGTTGTGAGACTACCAGAACTAGATACGTGATCTAATGAAAGAGTGACTTCCAAGCAGAATATGATATCTGGAACTGGGAAGTAAAATGTGCTCCATTTCATTGTCTCTAGACTATACCTCTGTTTCTTTGTTTAGGATTATGTTGTTGCTTTGTTTTAATTTTCATTGCAGCTACTTGTCAGTGCCTGCGACTCTGTTAATACCTTGGTTGAACCATGTCTTTGGAAGGTGTGGAGCTAAGTCAATCCACCAGTCTTTGTATTTGAGGCCTATTATATTCTCTGAAGAGTCTCACAAGATACAGGGACAGCTCTGCCTGTATTCCCATGATCGTATATATTCAACCTACAGTAGAATCCCTGTGTTTTTCAATAATAGCAGCTGGACCAAATATGGTCATTACAACTACATTACTTCATTTGTGATACCAAAATATTAACACCTGACCAATGCTATAAAAATAGAATAGTAGTTATTTGCTTAAATCTCTTGATCATTTAATCAAGCAATATATTTTGCACAAAGTTGTTCTTTAACAAGAGTAATGCTGTGAACTAAAATTTACAGCTTGCTAAATTGTGAACAAAAAACCTAATAACTGTGCTTATCTAGGGACCTGGCAAAGAGCTCTTAATATTTGTAACACTAATAAGTTTTGGGTTTTGTTTTTCAGATAAAAGCAAAAATATTTTTGTTTATCATAACCCAATACCAAATTTCAGATCTTTTCTACCTTGCTCCTTGTATGCTGTATAGAGTGCAGCTTATCAATGATGTATGATAGTATTGTCCAAAGTATATAGCGATGGCATACTTAATTGTCCATGCACAATAGGTTGAAATGTAGATGGCCATTTTGTTCCATAGGTTTATCTTGTCTTCTTCTGACTCTTGGGGGTTTCTTCACTGTACGCTGATATATTCTGGTGTCTCTGGTCTGTGGAATGAACCCTTAAATAGTATAAGTTGGTTAAAGTGATAAATCTCTCCACATGTCTCTTGTTTTCAGTAACTCAAATTTATACATAGATTAATTTAGATTATTTACAGTGGAATAGGGACCAAGATATTTATGACTTATGTTATGCTTTGATACAATATATGACAGAAACGTAACCTGGTTTTCTACTCTTTCATAATTTTTCTTTTATTCTTTTGTTAAAATACATTTTTGCTTTTTGTTCTGAATTTCCTGTGTCTTTAGTTGCATACAAATGTACCTGTTAGAGATGCTTACAGTTTTTTCATAAAGACATCCATTTTTACTCCTTTCACATGTGCAAGACTAGTTTTCCACAATAAATGTAGCGCTGACTGCTAACAGGAGCGCTCACAATGGAACAACTAGACTCTCGAATTCATGTATGGTGAAACTGCCCAAAGATTAAGATTCTAGGTTTTGGTGGGAAAAAAGATTGCAATATAATTTTAAATTAATTTATTGTATTTTCAAGTATCAGGGGGTAGCCGTGTTAGTCTGTATCTACAAAAACAACAAGGAGTCTGGTGGCACCTTAAAAACTAACAGATTTATTTGGGCATAAGCTTTCGTGAGTAAAAACCTCACTTCTTCTATGCATCTGAAGAAGTGAGGTTTTTACTCATGAAAGCTTATGCCCAAATAAATCTGTTAGTCTTTAAGGTGCCACCAGACTCCTTGTTGTTATTGTATTTTCGTCTACTTTAGCTCTGTTAGATATTGACAATTATTCTGCCAATCTTGGTCAGTATGCTTTACTTCATGTCTTGTTATTAGCTGTTAAGATTATTATTAATCTAATAAACCCAATACCTCACTCATTAAATATTTTAAAGATTTAGACATGCCTAAAATAACTAGCCTTAAGAATGAAAGCTAGCATGATATCTGAGCACATCACTTATGATGAAGCAAGGAGCTGGATTAAAAACCCCTAGCACTCTATAAGAATGTTTCACCTTTTTAAGAGTCTATTAACTCATATGTGTTGTGTATGATTGCATACGCAGTACCAATTCATTTTCTTACTTGATATTTTCTCTTGGATCTATTGTAAGTGTGACCACAGTAAAAGTAAATAGACAATGAGGATGTAGCTGGAAGCCTGAAATTTGTACACACCTTACTTGTTCCACCACTCGCTCTCCAGGTTTGCTGTATATAAGTAATCTCTTCTGGTATGTTTCTCCTTGCACACAATATGAACAGTAATACAAAAGTGTACTTAAGCTATAGAGATCTAACAGTGTGCCAAAGAAAGATCTGATGAAGAACTTAACCAGCCTTCCAGTTGTCCTAATAAATGTTTGCTACAAAAAATTAAAACATATGCAATGGTGTAGTGACATATGCCTGCTCATTTTCATAGGGCCTCATCCAAAGTCCATTGAAGTCAAAATTCAGAGTCAATTTGCTGCCTAAATTCAACAGGCTATGTATTAATCTCATATACTGACTAAACAAAACATCTGAATTCATTGGTATGCCTCCTATTTTGCACTGATCCTGTGATGTAGGGAGCTGTAAATCTGATTTACCCAGACAGTCAGACCTGGGATATTGTTACTTGCTGGCACTGGAGTGGTGCAAAGCAGATGGAGAGTAACAGTGAATTTGTCCAACTGAATGTGAAGACCATGGGGCAGATCCTCAGCTTGTGTAAACTATCGTAGCTCCAAAGTTGAAAGTTATCAACAAAAGTATTTAAACAAAAGCTGGTATGGAAAAATATCTCGTTAATGTACTGCAGAAGCAAGAAAAAAACAAGAGTCATAAGTCAGACTAAAAAGGAGCATATGAACAGAACAAAAATAGGATTTATTTTTGCAGTCTTCTGTGTCAGGAATAAATATGTTCTGATATGCTCAGAGACAGCTTAGGTAGTCGATATAACCGTCTGGTGTTCGTGCTACCCAGAGAGCATTTCTTCTTGCTGAAAAATCATGGGAAGTAATTTTTAAATGTATATGTCACATCAGATTGCATGAAGTTACCTGGAGGTGAACTTCTCATCCTGTGACCTCATATAACTTCCCATGCAATGCAGTTCACAATAGTCTAATAGCAAAAAATACATTTCTTTTCACGGTACAAGTAGAAACAGGTCAAAAAGGTGGGAGGAAAGGGGTGTAAATAACAAGCTGTGCTCTGACTGCTTGGTGATTGCTTTTCAGTGATTTTTATATCAATGTTTAAATTCCTCAGAGAAAACACTGATATATCTAATTCACTGCCTCTTATCAAGATCCTCTCCAATTTTGGAAAGTGGGTTGAGGAGCTTAAACAAGACCAACAATTGATAAGTGAATCCTTTATGCTTAACAATCTGTTCCAACTTGTATATTTCTTGGACACTCTGCTTACCTTCTCCAGTCCAGAGGAAAAGCTCTCTGAAGCTCCAAAGCGTGTCTCTTCCACCAACAGAAGTTGATCCAATAAAAGATATTGCCTCACCTATCTTGTTTCTCGCAATTAAAAAGTAGTGAGGCCTCAATTCCTCACCTTTTTTCATTATATTGTTTTTCTATTCTCAGAGAATGAGGCTGATTGTATAAAATGCAGAGAATTTGAAAACATGGTTTCATTTAATGAAGACAACACTAGTAAGTGCTTTGTGGTTCAGATGAAATTGCACTTACCTTTAGCTTTAGGACATTGGTTTAAGTCCAAGCTGACATTTTCAGTCATTGAGTCAATAGTGAACAGATATCCATCACACAGAACCATTGCACATAATCCTGTAAACTTGGCAATCAGTGAATTAGAAAGGCCTAAAACTGATACTGTCATAGAATAAATTACCCAGAACAAAGTGGAAGGTCAGGGTTGTGAGGGGAGGAATTGAGAGCCGATGTGAATGGGAATCCTATTTGGTCACCAATTGTTACCATGGCCTTAAATCCACTTTAATCTTTAATCTTCCTATTTACATTTTTAAATATGAAAAAAAAAAATAAGAGAAAAGTTGCTTCCCCTTTTAATTTGTAGTGGCAACCTATTACTCGGTGCTGAAGGAATGAGAATTAAGAGAAAAATGGAGGAGAGGGATATAATTTAAAGAGAGCTTTTTAGTTCAAACATTTGCCGAATTGGGGTGAGCAATTTGCTGTAGAATTCTCATCCTTTTTATGTTTACAAGCTGTTATCAAGGGGAGAAAACACAGGGAAAAATAAATCTTTCATTAAAAACTAAACTAAAATAAAAAGACAAATTTATTCCAATTGACAGAATGTGGTGGAGTGACACCGTGGAAAGCCTAAATTAGAGTTAAATACAGTTTCTCATCTTTATTAGATACACAACCTCATACAAATACTGTATTATTATTTCAGCATATTTTTAAAAAGGACATTCTAGTCTGAAGGTAGAGACCTAGAACACCATAAAAATAAAGTGTTTAAGTTTCATTTTAACTGTTATTCATATATCTCAAATTATGCTGATCATCTGTCCTTATTAATAAAGAGAACAAAAAATAAATAAATGGTAGATAATACCAGTGATAGAAGGAATTTCAAATTAATCTAAATATTTTGCGAACAAATTTCATCTGAGATGATTTTATTTCTAAAATATGAAGCAGCAGCCTTCCAAACTTGGGTCCTCATACTGCAAGCCTGCACTCTTGTTCTTAATCCTTACTTCAGTCAGCTACTTAAGGTGAGTAAGGTGAAAAGGGGTTTATAGGACTGGGCCCTTAAGAATCCTAAGGGACTAGGCTTTGCCCTTTCATCTGAAAACTGACTTGGCGGGAAGAATGGTCAGTGGAATCCCCTCAGGGTTGACTATATTCCACATTCTGCCTAGCCAGTGAAGTGGAACTTTAGAGGCACCTGCTGTGTGCATGCTGTGGCACCAAAATCTATAGCTGACACTTACAGATAAGAATAATTTTTAGATGGTAGTAGCTAGATAAATCAAAAAACCCTCAGAACCTGTAAGAATTTTTTAAACCAGAAGTGAGGCAATTTCTAAGCAAGAAATTAATCTTCATCACTGGCAGGACAGTGGGGGAGACACCCAGCAAAATAACCAGGAGCATGAATATTTCTAGCTTTAAATCTTCTCCAGGAAAGAACTTGAATACCTAATCCATAACTATCTGAAATCCAAACCAACCATATTGATTAAGGAAAGAGGAAGAGAGTAGGGAGAAGAGGTAACAAATGCAATTATCCATACATTTAAAATCCATCCTTTTGTGCATTATCTTCTTCAGGATGTGTTCAAATTGTCTTAGACTTTCCTTGATCTCAAGAAATGCCTTTCAGTGTCCCCATAACAAGGGAATCAATTAAGAAGAATGGAAAGGGAAGCCTTAGAGCCTTTGTAATTCCCTTCTGATGTCATAGTCAGATTTATGCAATGTGAGAAGTGATCTGAAAGAGATCCCTTAGATGGTGAATTTATAACCAATATACTCAAATGACGTAAGACAGCTATCTCCAGATGTACTAGAAAGCTCACAGTCTGAATGAAATGAACAGTTGCTTCCACCTGCTGAAGTATCAACTCATTTACATTTTCAAAAGGGATTACAATCCTTTTAAAGGACAAGCGTCTTTTGAGCTAATTAATTTTCTGAGACCGGCTTGCAATGTGCAGTAAGCGCTTAATTAAATATTAATATGGGGTGCAGGGTCACACATTTTTGCAGCCCTCTAAACCTTGTTAGTCTATTGTGAGCTAGTTCAAAACATACGTGTGTGAGTGTCATGGGGGAAGAGAGGGAATGAAGAAGACAAAAAGATATTTGCAATTGGCCACGCACAATGGTGAATATAATGAAGTTAATTTTCAGTGAACAGCATACCATGGTTTTAATCTCTATTTATTGTTTGATGTGTGATTTTAAAATCTGAGGATTTTTGAATACATATTGATATAAATGAAATATCCTGATATTTTAACTGAGTCTTTCATATATACATTCAAGAAAACATCAGGCTGTAGAGTACAATCTCCAAGATCAAGGATAAGCCCCACACTACCCCCTAGTGATCAAAGTTTGGTGACCTCCAAATAACAGAAAACACAATAAGTGGACTTAAGATCACAAGAACAAAAAAATGCCCAGAAGCAACGCAAGTCACTGCTGGGTGTTCTTTGCTTAGGATCCTTTTTATGATAGAAGAATAAAGCTATGACTGTCAAAAGGCTGCAACTTCCAATTCCTGGGTCTGAAGCCTCTGTCTTAGTAACCAAACAAATATGAAAATGTATATATTCAGGAGAAAAAAACATAAAACCTCAGGGGGAAAATCTCCAGTTATAAGATTTATAAAAAAATAGAATAAAACAGCAGGTTAGTAAGCATCAGACAGAGCTTTTCAGCAATGCGAGCTACTTGCATTGTTCAGAGGTAGTGATAGGTGAGATTTTAGGAGTACACACCATTCTGACTCATGTTAGGGCTTAAAATTACAAGGGAAAAATTCTGTCCTCAAATATATGTGCACAGCTCCAATTGAGAACAGCAGGAATTGTGTGTGTGTATCGGAGAGCAAAATCTGAACCTTAAGGTAGGAAAGAATCATCACTAATGGTTTAAGCCATGTCTGATTCAGCAAGGTAAGCATGTGTCTGTCCTTAAGCATGTGGGTAGACCCAATGAGGAGATATGCTCATGGTTAAATATCTTGCTGAATCAGGGCCCTAATGCCTGAGATACACAAGCTTATTCATATGAAAATAAAATAAGCACAGACCTTATACTTGTCATATCCATTTTTCTTACATGATAAAATGGACAGCTGTTTTGGATTCCTTACATAATGAACTTGCAAGGAATTGACTTACATATTCAAAAAGGTATTTGAATGTATGACACTAATTCTGATCGCACATTGGTTTTAGACTGGCTGCAGGGCTCTGGCTGCTAGTGGTATAACCTTTTACATATGACCTAAAATCAAGGTCCTAAACACCTCTGATCATAAAGTTCCTGTCATGCCATTAACAGCAGAAGCCTTAAGTGTCCTGGTCAAATTACAGTTTAGATAATTACATTCTATCTAACCCAATCTAAGTTTTCATGCTGCACTTATTAGTGTAGTATCTGAGAACCTCACAAATCAATATTTACATAGAATGGAGTCCCTTCTATAGTCTAGATTCCTTTTCCCCCTCCCGCCCCTCCAAGGACTTCTTGTACGATGCGGGGGGGTGCTAACCAGTTTTATTTTGTGTACATCTCCTTGTGTCTTCCATCATTGTCGGAAAGCTAGGCTGAAGGAGCAAGTTTAACCCTAGCAGTTGACAGCTTCATAGTACCTGTGAAATGGAAGAACATAAGAATGGTCATCCTGGGTCACACCAAAGGTCCATTTGGCCCAGTATCCTGTCTTCTGACAGTGGCCAGTGTCAGATCCTTTACAGGGAGTGAACAGAATATGACACTTTATTGTGTGGTCCCCATCCCCTGTCGCCCACTCCCAGATTCTAGTAGGTTCAGGGACTTCAGATGTTTAGGGACACCCAGAGCATGGGATTGTGTCCCTGACCATCTTAACTAACAGTCATTGATTGACCTGTCCTCCGTGAACTTATCCAATTCTTTTTTTAACCCAATTATACTTTTTGAAAGATGTGGTGGTGTAAGAGGCTTTTGGTAGCCAATGCCATGGAGCACCTTAAATATGAGGAAAACTGTCTTGGATTTGATTAGATATTCTGTGAGGAGTCAGTGTCATGAGAGGAGAACTAGGGTGATGTATGCAAGGGTTGCAGCACTGCGCATTATGTTAGAGGAAATCCACAGCAAAAGTAAAATAGGAGAGGGAGAACACTGTGTCACAAACTCTGATGCTTTGGATTATTTAGGTTAGACACCTTCTTGTCAATTCAAAGCTATATACTGTGTTTTATATTGCCCACTGTTAACAGAAGAGCAGGCAACAAGCGAGTGGAAGGAGGAGAGTGGGGACCACAGCAACAGAAGGTTAGAAGACATTCCAGACACAAGAAGTGGAAAATATGTTAGAGTGACACATAAACAAAGAGATGTTTCAGTAAATGTTATATTTTTCATTGGAACCAAGATTATGCAGTCACCAGCTATAAAACCACACATTTCCACTCCAAATATAATACACATGATTTAAAAATAAAATGCAGTAGAGTTAGGCCAACATAATGGTAGGGAAAATTTACAGCTCTATGAAGTTACAGGTCTCATCCTTTAAGTATCTTTCCAGAAGTGCCAAGGACAGAGTCACACATTTACTTTTAAGCTTCATCCCTTATTATAAATTGATATAAACTAAAACTTCAGTTATGGCCCTGATCCAGCAATTGGATCTGCGCAGGTGGGTCTTTGTGCTCTCATGGAGCCACATTAACTCCACATGGCTCCAGAATCTGATTATATGGATCTGATCACATTATCATGGCCTAGATTCGCTAAACAATGTTGCCCAATATAAAGCATATGGACAAAATCAGAAAAATATAGCCCATGGTACATCATTATATTTTTAAAAACTATATAAAATGAGGACTCCAGGGAAGTGTGACTTTTTTTCATAATGAACAAAAATTGTCCATTGATAATCAAGTGCTCCTCAAACTGTTCTCCAAGGTTTTTGGTTTCTTTTCAGTCCCCCATGGAAATCTCACACAGCTTGGAAAGTCTGAGGAAAACTTACTTGTCACGCACACAGGTGGAACTCTAAGAATAAACAAGTAGTATATGCATTTTAATTATATTTATTTTCCACCAGAGACTGAATGGTATCTGTTAACATCTCCTTATATCTATATTTATTTTGTTTCTTATCATGTTTAAATTTAATTTGATTTTGTCCTTAGGCTTGTTGTTGATAATTAAGGCCACATATTTTATTCCCTCCAGCATGCATTGCAAACTCTCTCTTTAAAACTGAGTGTGAAGCATCTCCTTGATCTTGGTATAATTTCATCATTTTGTAAGTGGACATGAGGCCAGATGCTCGGCTAGTGTAAATACACATTGCTGCATTCAAGTCAATGAAGTTATACTGATTAGCACCAGCTGAGGATCTAGCCCATGTTTCAAACCTATTAGTGAAGATGGGAACAGTTTGCTTCAGTTTTACAACAACTAGAGTGTCATTTGCATATACAGTCATAGATCTTTTTATTTATTTAATTTATTTATTTATTTATTACTCTCCTAATCAGATACCAAATATATATGAATTGTGTTTTCTTGAAGCAGTCAGTGTTGAAAAAAAGGAAGGGAAAATGAGGGTCATATTTGGGTGTGAAGTCAGTGGAATTAAACTAATTAATTTTCTCCATTGTGCCTATCTACTAAAGTATCCTAAATGGTTTCCAATGAAACAAAAACAGATTATGGACTATATTCTCATTTTTATTCTAGGTCCTGAATTCTTATTGATGGTAATAGGAATCAGGCATGGAGATCAAGAGGTGAACAAAATCCTACGGTTACTCATTTAAGTAGTCCCATTGAAGTGACGGGACAACTCAAATGAGTGAACTTATATGTTTATGTGTTTACAGCGTCAGGGCCTTAATGACTTAGTATATTTTTTCCATCCTGAACTTTCTGAATGCATAAAGAACTGGGGGGAACAATCTAAAAGGGAGGACACATGACCACCACATGTGTCTCCTCCACCCAGTGACTGCCCCACCCCCATGCCCAGCCCGGGGCTGCCACACTCTCCTTATCCCACATTACCTGCAGGGGGAGAGGTTCTAGCCTTCTCTTCCTGCGTGCCCCCCCTCCCGCGTGCATATTCGGCCACTCTCCCTGGCAGCCGGTGAGGAACGGGACAGAGCCGCTTCTGACTGAGAGAGCCTGGCTGGGAGGCAGTGGTGGCCCACTCCGTGCCTGGGTTCAGCTGCTGGAGGGGGGGGGGGCTCCAGCTCACTTGGCCCCTGTCCCTGAAGCAGGGCCTGGGCTGGGGGTGGCCTGCTGCTGCCTCAGCTGCCAGGGACAGGGCCTGAGTGAGCTGGAGCCCCTTCTCTCTCCCCCTCCCCGGCATGTTTCTGTTTCGCTCGTCCCCTGTCCCTCCCCGCCCACAGCAGGCCAATCTGGGGGGGTACTTGCCCCCCTCCCCTCCCACACACACACGTCACCTCTGTCTGTATGACTCACAGTATTTAGAGTCCAAACTATTTTCTTGTAGTCAAGGAATTCTTACAGTTAGTATCATCCTGGAGCTTATTTGAAGGAAGTGTATCAGTGCAAATGTGCCTCCAGAGGTATCTAGATGGTATAGTTTGGGGAGTGGATGGATGGATGGATGAATGGATAACATTCAAGGCCTATTTGTTTGTGGAAGTCAAAACATTGTCAGCCTCTCTCACCTCTCTCTACCTATGTGTGAAGGGGCAAATCCCCATCATATCACAGTGCTCCAACTTCAGACATGCACTTTATACTGTGAATATGCATGCTCAATCTGAATTTTTTTCTGTGCTGTCAGACATTGCTTAGGGCACAAAAAGGTTCCACCATCCCCATCTTTCCTGGGCCTCTGTTTGCATGATCTCTCTGTCGGTCGTTTTCCCATAAGTTTTCCCTCAAAGGGGCTTGTCTACACAGCTCTGCAGTGCAAACTAGACAGGTGTGAATTGCAGAGTGCTCTAAAATGTTGCACACTAATTGCCCCATGTAGACTCTGCTGGCACTAATTAAAAGGTACCTAACATGCATTAACATAGTCCTCATTAACACACCCCAGATACAAGCCCTAAGTACTGTTTGATGGAGGGATTCTTTGGTCAGTCCCTTTTATGTGTTTCTCCACCTCTGTACTAGATAAAATCTGGACAAAATCCCTGAGAAAATTTCCCTTTTGATAACCAGGTACTGTATAGTAGAGAAACTGTGGATGGGACTCTCAAATCCAGAATGCATCTACAGACCTAGTAATATCAGGTCTGTGTTCCCAGTAACTTCCCTAAGGTTCCCTATTATCACAAGTATTTGCTTTTGTGTGTGTGTGTGTGTGTGTGTGTGTGTGTGTAATTTTATTGTTTTATTGTTCAAAATAGCATTGCACACTGACACCCTAATAAAAGTGTAATATTGTATTTCTGTGTATGGGCTGGTTTCTGTACAACTCCTGTTTAAATCAATGGGAGTTGTCCATAAACAAACAAAAGCAAATTTGTCACTATGAAAAATCCCCATCATCTCAGGAGGTTAATTGCTATATTACAGTGTATTGAAAATATCCAGTAAATACTAGATCAGCTCCTCAGCTGGTGTAAATCAGCACATTGATATAAAGGAAAATATGCTGATTTAAACCACTTAAGAATTTGGCCTTTTATTTAAATGACTGAAATCATACAAATTTAGAAGCAACAATTAAAGTAAAAAAACAAGTTGCTGTGGCAAAGACCTTCTGGTATTTAAATGGACTTTTAAAAGTTACTAATTCTATGGTCCTGTCCTCACATCAACATGGAGGGCTTTCCATGTCCCGAGGGAACCAGAGTCAAAAATACAGTCCTGTCCCTCTAAGCTTCAGGCTTCAACAATCCCAAATGTATAGATCTCACAGGGCGTAAGGGATATAAGAGTCAGAATCTCAGGGCTGGTCCACACTAACCCCCCAGTTCGAACTAAGATATGCAACTTCAGCTACGTGAATAACGTAGCTGAAGTCGAAGTATCTTAGTTCGAACTACAAGGTACTTACCGCGGGTCCACACATGGCAGGCAGGCTCCCCCGTCGACTCCGCGTACTCCTCTCACGGAGCAGGAGTACCGGTGTCGACGGCGAGCACTTCCGGGATCGATTTATCACGTCTAGACAAGACGCGATAAATTGATCCCAGAAGATCGATTGCTTACCGCCAAACCCGGAGGTAAGTATAGACATACCCTCAGAAAGGTACGTTAACAGTGCCATTAGTGATCAGGCAAGCATCTGCCTTTTTATGTAGAAACTTTACTTGGCTATTAAGCTTATTACCCACCCCAAAATTTTTTAAGTGTAAATGTCTCTCCTAGCTACCTCAACCCCATGTCCATTCAGCCCTTGCTTTTATGATGCAGCCTGAACCCTCAATGTATGTCCAAGGTTACAGCACATCAGCTTTAAATTCCTTGGCTTGGCTTGAATTTAAAACAAGAGGACCCCTTAGACATTGAGGTGGTTTCAAATACTCCTGTTTGTCCCAGCTAATGCAGACTAACAGATCCACCCATAAAGGACGTGTTGACAATATGCTTCTGAAAGCTGTGCCAAGAGGTAACTCCCATGAAACAATATACTGGGCTGCAGCATACAGACAAAAATATCAACGTAAATATCAAAAAGTGGGGAGAGGGAAGGAATATTATATAAAGAGTTATTGTAGGTAGCATGTTAAGAGTTCTAAGGTTGCACAGCAATTCAGATACCTTATTGTAATTTCACACTCTTCCTGACTGAAAAAAATCCTATGTAAGACCTTTAAAAGAATACTTACCATGAAGATTTGTTGATTCTAAGGCCAGAAGGGACCACTGTGATAAACTAGTCTGACCTCCTGTATAACGCAGGCCATAGAACTTCTCCAAAATAATTCCTAGAGCAGAGCTTTTGGATAAACATCCAATCTTGATTTAAAAATTGCCAGTGATGAAGAATCCACCACAACCTTTGGTAAAGTGTTAATTACCATCACTGTTAAAAATTTACTATTTATTTCAGTCTGAATTTCTCTAGCTTCAACATCCATCATTGCAATCTTCTCTTTGATTAGCTTAAGTCAGTGGTGGGCAGCACATCCCTGCAACCCACCACTTCCCGCAGCTTCCATTGGCCGGGAATGGCGAACCGCAGCCACAGGGAGCTGTGGGGGGCCGTGCCTGCGGACGGTCAATGTCAGCAAAATGTCTTGCGGCCCACAATCAGATTACCCTGATGGGCAGGTTGCCTACCAGTGGCTTAAGTAGATTGAGATCCTTGGGTCTTTTACTATAAGGCATGTTTTCTAATCCTTCAATCATTCTCATGTCTCTTCTCTGAACCCTTTCCAGTTTATCAACTGTCACAATCAGGGTCCAGACACTCCAAGGGAAGAACAGGGGGTCTGAATACCAAAGAATAAGCAATTAAATCAACTGGTTGTATGCAATGTTACTGTGTGTAACAATATGTTGAGGAAAGTCTTTTATGAAAGCTTGCAATGTTCTGAAATTGATGGTCATTGTGTGATATGTATATAGACTGTGGTTATGAATTCATACATGTATGTGCATAGAGAACTAGATTCATAAAGCTTTCTCCCCCTCACAGCAGGTCCGTGGGCTGCCAAGCAGGGAGGGGCTGCCTCCCCAACCAGACAAGATTAGCTTCAAAGACATAGCATTGTGCAACCCAGGAAAAGACAAATGATGGGCCATTAGGGTTAATGGGAAAATATTGAGACATCCCAGTTAGAATTTCCTCTCCCTAAATAACCAAGCGTCAACATGCTGGGGACACACACACACAAAAAGGAAAAGAGCCCTTTTTAAAATGAGGCTTGAAACTGATGTCTTCATCCTGACCTGAGGGACAATCTCAAAGGCTGGGGTCTGTCTGTGAACACTGGATCCTTCCTTAGGGCTAGGGGGCATACTGGGAAACTGTTCAAAGGCAATAGGTACCGTGTATTAGAAAAGAGAAATTATCTAATATAGAAGTGTAAAGCCTGAAGTTGTGTCTTTATGTTTATTTTCGGTGTAACTTGCACATGTGTGCTTTTCCTTACTATTACATCTTTGAATCTGTGATTTTTCAATTAAAGAAACTTTTTGTTTATTTTTACCCCAAGCTGGTACCCCAAGAAAGCATCACAGCAACATCCTTCTCAAATTGTGGACACTAGAACTGGACACAGTATTCCAGTGCCAAATACAAAAGTAAAATAACTTAATTTCTCCTACTCAGGATTCCCCTGTTTATGCACCCAAAGATTTCATTAACCTTTTTGGCCAATTGTCACACTGGAACGCATATTCAGCTGATTATCCCTCTCGCCCTCCGCAAAATCTTTTTCAGAGTCACTGCTTACCAGGATAGAGTCCCCCATCATTTAAGTATAGCCTACATTCTGTGTTCCTAGATGTATATGTGACAGATATGCCAATTTCTTGCAATATCTTGGACAAACCTTAATGAATTAAGTTAAACCTTGTTGAATTAAGTTTAAGTTTCTTAGGAGCTGGATATATTAAAAATGCAAATGTTTATGCATTATTGTTTGATTGGAAATGCAGTCTAGATGAAATTACTGTAAGGTGGGTGCACAACTGACTAAAAGATTGTATTCAAAGAATACTTGTCAGTCAGTGGTTTTCGGTCAACTGCCCTGCTTACCATGTGTTCTGGATCATTCTGAATCAGTGACCTGCTCTCTGCATTATTTGCTACTTTCTCAATTTTTGTGTCATCTACAAACTTTAACAGTGATAATTTCATGTTTTCTTTCAGGTTTCTAGTGGGATCCTACAGGAGTCAGTCCTGAGTCCAGTACTAATCAATATTTTCATTAATGACTTAGATAATGTAGTGGAGAATATGACATATGACACCAACCTGGGAGGGGTTACAACAGTGTTTCTCAAACTGGGGTCGCCGCTTGTGTAGGGAAAGCCCCTGGTGGGCCAGGCCGGTTTGTTTACCTGCCCCATCCGAAGGTCCGGCCGATCGCGGCTCCCACTGGCCGCGGTTCGCCGCTGCAGGCCAATGGGAGCTGCTGGAAGTGGCGGCCAGTACGTCCCTAATGCACAACTACAAAATGGGGAATAACTGGCTAAGTGGTAGTACTGCTGAAAACAGACCCTGGTAGACCCTGAAAAGGGTCTGGGTGTTATAGTGGATCACAAATTGAATATCAGACAACAATGTGATGCAGTTGCAAAAAAGGCTAACATCTTTCTGCGGTGTATTGATAGGAGTGTTATATGTAAGACACCAGAGGTAGTTGTTCCACTCCACTCAGCACTGGTGAGGCCTCAGCTGGAATACTGTGTCCAGCTTTGGGCACCACCTGTGTTCCCTGTAAGCTGCGCACTTGGGCGGCTGCGCAGGAGAGATTCAAGTGCCACCCAGCTAATTAGCAGAGCATGCACAGCCATCAGCATGCATTCAGGTGCCCCACCCCCTACGTTGCTCCATCCTGCAGCTGCTCCCTGGACCCTCCTGCTGGCTGTGCAGAGCAGGGGGGAGGAAGGTACTGATGTCATGGTGTTCCCCTCCCCTCGCCCCTCTACCCCATTTCTGCAGAGGCAGGCAGAGGGGACACAGCCTGGCTCAGGAGGACTTGGAGCTGCTGAGGTCTGAATGGTGAGTGACTGAGTGCCTTTCTTAAAGAGACAGTGCACTGTTTCTGAGATTTCCCCAACAGCCAGCTCACACCGTCTCTGTTTGTCTGACGGTCTGTCTCTCTCTCTCTCTCCCCCTGCCCACGTACCCCATCTCTGCAGAATGGGGTGGGGGAGACAACAGGGCTCAGGACAGAGCTGGAAAGCTTTCAGTCAGTCTCTTAAAGAGACAGCGCTCTGCTTTCCCCAGCAACCAGCACACACACTGTCTCTGTCACACACACACACTATGTCACACATAGAAACACAAACACACACACACACAGAGTCTCTGTGTCACACACACACTGTCACACACACACACACACACAGAGTATCTGTATCACACACAGACACTGTCATACATACAGTCTCTGTGTCACACACACACACCCCCGAGTCTCAGTATCATACACACACACCGTCTCTGTGTCACACACAATCTCTGTGTCTCTCTCACACACATAGTCTCTGTGTCACACACACACACGCACAGTCTCTGTGTCACACACACACACACACACACACACAGTCTCTTTAACACTCACCTCACAATACGTACTTCCTGCAATGCACATATATTCTCTTTAATTTTATTCTTTCAAAGTGTGTTATGTTAGTGTTTTGACTGGTCTATGCATTTTATTTCTCTTAAACTTAAATTTAATTCTTTGACTAGTGAGTTCTAAAATGCCTAACCTGGAGTAATTATCCCTATGATAAACTTTTAAAAAATATATGTTACATCTAGTTTTTTTGTTTCTACTGGTGGCGCACATCCACACATACCTCAGTGCACATAACAAAATTTATTCCACACATGGATGGAAAAAAATAGAGGGAACATTGGGCACCACACTTTAGGAAAGATGTGGAGAGAGTCCAGAGGAGAGCAACAAAAATGATACATTTAGAAAACCTGACCTGTGAAGAAAGGTTAAAAAAACGGGGCATGTTTAGTTTTGAGAAAAGAAGACTGAGGAGGGAACCAGATAACAGTCTTCCAATATGTTAAGGGCTGTTAGTAAGAGGACTGTAATCAATGATTCTCCATGCCCACCGAGGGTAGGACAAGAAGTAATTAGCTTAATCTGCCACAGGGAGATTTAGGTTAGATGTTAGAAAAAACTTTCTAACTATAGGGATAGTTAAGCTTTGGAATAAGCTTCCAAGGGAGGTTGTGGAAACTCCATCACTGGAAGATTTTAAGAACAGGTTGGACAAACACCTGTCAGGGATGATCTAGGTTTCCTTGGTCCTGCCTCAGCACTGGGTGTTGATGATTTCTCAAAGTCCCTTCCAGTCCTACATTTCTATGATTCTATGAATGGCGTTAGTACACATTTATATTTATCCACATTAAAGGGCATATTGTGTGCTTGTACCCTGTTTACTACGCAATCTAAATCATTCTGAATTAGTGATCTGTTCTCTTCATTATTTATTACTCTCCCATTTTTGTGACATCTGCAAACTTTATCAGTGATGATTTTATGTTTCCTCCAGATATCAATAAAAACTGTTAAATAGTGTAATGACAAGAATCAATCTCTCAGAGACCCTACTAGAAACACATCTGTTTCGTGATGATTGCCCATTCACAATTACATTTTGAGACCTATCAGTTAGACAGTTTTTAATCCATTTCATGTGTGCCATGTTAATTTTAAATCTCTCTAGTTTTTAATCAAAACCTCCTGTGTTACGAAGTCAAATGCCTTACAGAAGTAAGTGTATGACATCAACATTATTATTTGTATCAATCAAACTTGTCTCATGAAAGAAAGATATCAAGTTAGTTTGATGGGATCTATTTTCCATAAACCCATGCTGATTGGCATTAATTATATACCCTCTTTTAATTCTATATTAATCAAGTCCTGTATCAGCTGCTCCAATATATTGCCCATGGTTAAAGTCAGACTGACAGGTCTATAATTACCCAGGTCATCCTGGTTTACCCTTTATAAATATTAGCACATTAGCTTTCTTCTAGTCTTCTGGAACTTCCCCAAATGTTCCAAGACTTATAGAAAATCAACATTAATAGTCCAACGAGCTCTTTTAAAACTCTTGTATGCAAGTTATATGGACTAGCTCATTTAAAAATGTCTAACCTTAGTAACTGCTGTTTTAACATCCTCCTGGGATACTAATGGAATGGAAATTTTATTTAAAACAAATATCAACAAAGCGCCAAATTCTGTCCTGACTTACACCACATGTAAGCAATTGATATCAGGGCAATAATAAGTGATTTCAAAGATCTCAGCATCAGGACAATGTATTGCTTGATGTCCAAAGGAGGAAGCTTACTAGTACAATACTTGCAATTTACCTGCAATTACTATTGTATTCTTCAGATTATTTGATAATGGCACACCTCTATCTGCTTGGGTTCCAAAAGTCAATGAATGCTCTGATTTTTAATTTTACAGGAGCATAAAAGAGTGTATCCCTGACAAGTTCCAATTTTCCAAATTAAAAGTTTAATTAACTAGAAAAGTTAATTGATGCTTGTTTGTGATCTCAGTTCTTTATACCAAACTCTGAAAATCACAGAAATGAACTGGTAGGAGTGCACAAAAATGAAAAGAACACAGAAAGTTAATCATCAACTATTGTTCTAAGAATGTTGTTCCAGAATCTTGATGATTGCAATTCCGTATGAAAGGCAGCTACAGTCCATTCAGTACACCATTTCACTGGGAAAAAAAAATCAGTAAGTTGTCTAAATTACATAACTTTATTACTAACTTTAGTGAGACTAATTTCTGCTGCTTCTTTTAGTCTTTGTTAAAAAAGAAAAAAATAATGATAGTATTCTCATTGTATGGCTAACAGTTACATAAAATATCTTTGTTTAGAGGCCTAATAAAATTGGTCATATAAAGAGGAAATGAGATTTTTAATGTAAAATGAATCTGACAGTGCTCTTCTATTACTAGGGTCTTATTAGGGAAAAATGCTCTGACATCTGTTTATCCCCTGCAGCCAACCTTGTATTCAGAATACAGTAATTGATTCACAGCATCCACTAGGGATCTAACTGGCTCATTTTTCCACACCGCACTACACAGGTATCTCTGCAGCTAATTCTGAATGTACATCTACATCGTTATCTCCTGGTGAACTGTGACCCTAAACACTTTGGAGGCCCAGATGAAAGTGCTTCCTCAACCCTCCAGTGCTGGGGGTATAGGGGATTCTGCAGCATGGCAATTCACACAGGACATCCAATCAGAATCATCCCCTTTGAAGCCCTTCTCAGCTGGGAGACCATGAATGATTCATAGATTCGCTACACAGACTAAAGGGGGAAGAGCAAAGCTAGTGTGTATTATTCAGGACTGCATCCTCAATAAGCCTCCATGTTCAGCAAATTGCTACAACATTTTCTGCTTAGTCCTCACCTGTATACAACATCTCATTTTGTGCACAACTTCCTTGTTGTAACAAAGATTGGCTGATGGTTTCAAAGTAGCATTAATTAGTGTTAAGACACACAGACATTACAGTAACATACAGTAACTGCTTAAAGACCTTGAGTGAGAGATAAATAAGGCATCTAAGGAAGACCAGAAGATCATAGTTTTGAGATGGTTGGAATAATGAATTAGGTGTGTAACTGTTTCCATTGTGTTTACAATAATCACCATGAAAATGGATTTTCCATTTTGTATCCCATTTTAGTTTTGGTTCTCATACTTACAAATGCCACCACTGGTCTATGAAAGATAATTTTACTATAATGCAATACTATAACCATTTCAATATTCTGGCAGCTGATAAATTCTAGTAACCAACGAGTATCTGTAAAACATCCTCCCCATCCACAAGTATTCCAGATAATATAGCTGGACACCAGCCCTAGGAGTAATTCTTTTGGAAAGTGGCACTTCAGGAAAGAAGTCACAACCAATTGCACTATAATTTTATGTCACAGAAGGGTTTCTCTTACGAAAGCTAATATTGGCTCAAGTAACAAACTACCTTATTTCTTTAATGACCTCTGTACCTACCTGGGCTTGGAGGTGTCCTGAGTTTATTCATATGAACTGATCATTCCATAGCTTTCTCACAGAGCGTCTAGAGGGTCATGGGAGGATAACATGAAACCCTGGCTAGTTAAGTTAATTACAGAATGCTGGGAAAGTAAAAAGAACTGTTGATTATTATCTTCTGCATAACATATAATATGAAGCACTGTAATTCTCATGTCTTCATTGTTGCTATGGCAAATCATATGACTAAAAGTCATTCATGTGACAATGACAATGGCAATTAACAAAAAGAGGATATGGACATAAAATAAACTGTTCTTATTCTTGTAATTGTAACTTTGCAAACCCTCCTTGACAAGACAGTCTCAACAAATAACCATAGCTACTTACCTCCGATTTCTCCTACATTCACGGAAAATGGGAGTTGGATAATATTTGGTCTATCTGGTAATATGTTAAAAGACAATCTCTAAAAATCTCTGGTGTCACAGCATTAATATAAAGTTACATCAGACCTGTTACGGTTTAAAAATGCATTATTGTAGAGCCATAGATTAAATTACACCAAACATTTATGTTCTCAACTTATGTGCTTATTACAGATTCCCTGATATTTGATTCTTGCTAAAAATTGTACAAAGGCTTTTCAGTATTGTGGCTAAACCTGAGCAAGCAGAAGAATTAGTTATTTTATTTCTATTTGATAGAACTCAAGCCATTTCAAGATGACCTCACTGTCTCATTAATAGAGATAAATTATGTTATTGTAGTTCTTGTTTAAACTAAGTATACTGTGTACATTAAGTACACAAACAGCAAGGGTCTTTGCTTATTGCAAGCTTATAGAAAAGACAATAGCATCCACAAATATTGAGGCATCAAAATGAAGGCAACCCAGAAAGAAATATAGATTCAGATGATTTTATTAGATTATTTCCAGTGTTTAATGACAAACAATATCTGCATGTAATCAACTAATAATAAAGACAAAGACCTAGACTTTTAAAGGTGTTTAGGCATTACTGCACTCAGTGTTGCAATGCCTAAACTGATTTAGGAGCCTAAATCTCATTTTCATAAGGAATTTAGGCACTTAAAAACCTAACTCTCATCAAATGTCAGTGCCTCACTTATATAGTGTAACTCTACTGACGTTTGGTGGAGTAACTTATGATCTATGTTGATATAAGTGAGAAGAAAACCAGGACAAGCCTCATTAATCAGACCCAATACATCCACCCCTTTCTGTGGGCATATCTGTTAAAATAAAAGTCTCTTTATAATATGAAAGTTAACTTACTCTCTATGTAAAATAAGAGAGCTGTTCTTAGTTACATTGATGTGAAGCTGAAGTAACAAAACTGGCATTGTGAAAATATTTGATTTTTATCCACTCGTCAGTGTGATGGTAAAGACGCAGATATTTGCAGGATAAGCCATCATTTTGAATAAGAACAACTTAAAATAATTCAGGGATACAGCAAGAATGAAGTGAGGTAGTGTAGACACCTCTGTTCATTAGCACCTGGCATTGTAGTACTAATCACATGTCAGAGTATAATTTCAAAGTGTGCATTGGAACTAGTTGCATCTACAGTTACTGTTAGTATGCCATGCCCTGTTAGGAAAAATCTACCAAGATTGTCTACTTTACTGCAAGTAACTTGATGAGGAAATGATGATCTCTGAGGTCTTTAAATGGCATTTATTTTTACCAGTTTTATATTTGATTTTGATCTCACACAGGAGTAACTTCATTGAATTTAGTGGAATTATACCCTGATTTTATATCAGCTTAAGTGAGATCAGAATCGGGCTTGAAATGATCAAAAGAGTAAAATAAAATAACCCTAAAATAATCCTAGAAAGTTTTAATTTAATGGGAATAAAAAATATAGAACAATGATGATTTGGAAAAATAAGGGAGGCAATAGAAGCGGAATGGTAGAAATGGGGTAAAGATAATGAATACACGTGGAAAACCTGCTAAAGCAAAACAAAGAACACATGGACTTTAAAAACTGTCTGCTTGATTGAGACAAGCAATCACATCAGGTTCTTGACCTTGGAACAAGCCTTAAACTTTGACATAATTATAACCTATCACCTTTCCAACTTGTCAATCCAGTCTTTCCTCAAGGAACAAGCTTTCTCAAATTCCAAGCAGTGTACAGAGATCACTATCCAAAGATCTTTGCAAGACAAAACTCTGATCAGTTGCACACACTACTGATAGATATCTAGAAAAAGCAAGTCCTGTGTCCTTTCCATTATAAACTGTCAATTGTTTGACAATTCTTGGGAGATTTTAAAGCACATATTACTAAAACTTGGCACTACTATTTTTCAATATTTTATGCAAAGCATTAACAATGCAAGTTCAAAAATTATTGATCTATTTGCTATCCCATAAAATATAGGAAGAGAATCTTCAGTCATTATTGCAATTATCTTATTTACTGCAGATTGTTCGTTCTCACTGGAATTACAATGTTTGGTTTTCATTCATCTGTTTATATAGCTCCTTTCTGTTTAGCTGGTCTTGAAAAACTTAAACAGATCTCCAGATGCTAGACCACTGCAATTTCAAAATGATTCCCAAACTAATCTTTATTTATTCTAATCTGGATTCACTATAAATTAATTGCTATAACATTTTCGGCTTAGTCCTAATTTCTATGAGTCCTTTTAGGTATAACTAGCTTCTAGGGTTCCACAGCATATAGCCTCATAATGAAAACAAAATTGTCCTCTCTGGACTATATTGGTTTTATTTAGGACAGTAGCTAATTAAACTTGAAATGACTTTGTGGCTCCATTTGCATATACTGTAATATTTTGATGAGCCACTTAATCACGATTTACGGAGTTGCTGTGGTAGCTCACAATCATTAGGTGATTAGCAATTACAATAGAACAGCCTGTAAGAAAATCATTAAAATAACTTGTGTTACTGCCTGTATATAAAATAATGCCACTGATTAATTATAATTTTTGAATGCTGAAAATATATTGAGCCTTTGAGTTCTTCCTGAGTTCTTTCTCTGTCAAACCTTGTTTTGCTTCTGCCTGAGTATGGATTGATGCAGGACTTTAGATGTGGCATTACATTATTATCACATATGAACTTGGCTAGGACAAAGACTGTCCTGCAGTTCAGTTGAAAGAAAATAGAAAAAATATTCCATTTTCATAAAGTTATACAATTTAGCCATTTGAAAATTTAGGGCCAATTCAACTATTGCAATATTAATTTAGTTCATATGGAATGGTGGAGGCTGGCTTTAAATCAGTGAGTGCATCTATAGATCATGTTCCTCACCATGGTACTGAGGCCCTTAATCCAAACCCCAACTGAAGTCAATGTAAGTCTTTCTGTTAACTTCAGTGGGCTTTGGATAAGGTCGTAAGTGCCTGCATCCTCCCTGCTAAACCAAAGTGTTAACATGGGTAATTGAAATAATTTAAATAAGGTCCCCAGTGTAACTGTGTATACCACAAGGAAGAAAGGAAGATTAAATCTGTGAGAACTGATAAACATTATTATCAAGATATGATAAACAGAAAAATGACTAAATCCTTTGGTGACATAAATGATGGTGTAAGTTACACCTCAGATGTATGCTGCTCAAAGAGACATTGTAAGTGACAATTTACTAAAGCTTCACAATTTGAGGCATGATGTTGGTGACCAAGAGATAGAATAGGGTGACCAGACAGCAAGTGTGAAAAATCGGGAAAGGGGGTGAGGGGGTAATAGGATCCTATATAAGAAAAAGACCCAAAAATCGGGACTGTCCCTATAAAATCGGGACATCTGGTCACCCTAAGATAGAAGGTAGTGTTATAATAGGAAAAAAAGTGATGAAGCCAGCCAACAAGAGAATATACTAAGTGTGTGTCAAGGAAGAAGTCCTGCTAAAAACCCACCCCTGAAGTCAATGGCAAAATTCCCAACTTCTGTAGGAGCAAGATTTAATCCTGAATCAATTCTGTGATGGTATAAGCCATACATAAGCAACTGAGAGGAGCACTCAATAGATTGCTCTGCTTCTGGGGTGCTGTGGGAAAATGGATAGAAAATTTCTACTCTGTATTATACAAAATTCCCAAGTTTTAATATTCACAGTTTTAAAATTAATTAACTAATTCTCTTTAGATTTCACTTGAGACTTAGGCCTTGCCTACATTGCAACTTAAGTCAAGTTACATTGATCAGGGGGGTAAAAAAAACCCACTCCCCCGAGCAACATAACTTACATCAACTTAACGAGGTGTCTACACTGCACTATGTTGGCGGGAGACACTCTCCCGTTGACATAGCTTCCACCTCTCGTTGAGGTGGATTAATTAAAATCGAAGGGAGAGAGCTCGCTCATCATTTAAGTTATTTCAAAGTTATGAACATTTAAATACAGTCAATGGTGATCAAGGACTTAACTGTAGTGTCCTTACCTGAATATGGGATGGACTGAGTTTGGGACATCATGGACTTCAGATAGCCTAGATGTGGGATGCCCTGAGAATGTGGTGATCTAGGTTTGGAAGGACCGGGATTTAGAACACTCTGAGTTTGTGAAGTCAAAGGTGTGGGGCAGTCTCAGACACTAACCTAAGCATTTTAACTTAAGGGCTTAAAGGTGTTGCTAGATTGACCATTTTAGTTTAAAAGCATAGCTAATTTAAGGATTTTATGGTAAAGGCATGGCTAATTAATCATTCAATTTTCTAAGGGTGTCTTTAACCTAGATTTTTAAATTAGCAACACCTCTAAGATCTGACTTCAAATTAACCATGCCCCTAGTCTCAGCTTTCATCTTAAAGGTATCTCTAAGCTAAGCTTTTAGCTTAATGGCACCACAAGGTTAAGAAAGTAGGTTAAGTGAGTCCTTCAGATATATGTTTAGAAGCTAAATGGCATCCGTGAAATAAAGTTTTAGATTAATGACACTATTATATTAAACTTATTTCTAAATGACACAACTCCCTTAACACACTAGTTTAAAAGTACTTATAAACTAGGTTTTTAGCTCAAAGGAACCACTAAGCTAAAGGTGTTACAGGTGCAGCCCGCATTCTACTTTAGCATTGGTGCAAAATATTTACATGTGGAAAAATTAGATTTGTAGTGGTAAATGTCAATTTCCCCAAACACACACAAACTGAAAAAAATTATTTCCATCAATAATAAACAAAATTTAGAGATAGGCAAAGTAAGAAAAATACTGCTTGAAAACTTATTAGAGTTTGATTTATGGATATTTATTTTGTGTATTTTGACATGATATTGACAATATGTATTTTACAGTTATAAGCTTGAGCTATATCTCCATGTCTACTGTCATTAAATAAGCAGGGCAGTCACCCCCACGCCATCCCTGAAAGGGTTAAAAGCCAGCCCTTGGAGAGGGCTGGGGCTGAGAGCCAATAATAAGGGGCTGGGAGGCAGCCAATCAGGGCCATGCTGGGCCCTATAAAAGAGCTGCAGGGCCAGAAAGCAGACAGTCTCTCTCTAGCTTTGGAGAGAAATGGACCTAGCTCCCTGGGAGAACAGGGGTACCTGAAGCAGAGCAGAGGTGCAGCCCAGGGATAGGCAGAGGCAGCTGGTCCAGTGATGAATGGCCATTACAGACTACAGTCTGCCCCAGAGAAAGGGGGCTAGATGATGACTGGCAGAAGCCACTGAGGCAAGGTGGGCTTAGAAGGTTGGGGGTTCCCCTAGGAGGGGAGACCCAGAGTGTGGGGACTGCTGTAAGGCAGCTGCCCAAAGTAAGGGGCATTGGGGTCTGGGAGGGACACGGGGCCTGAGGCAGGAGAGACATCGGCCAGCAGGAGGCATTCTGAGAGCTGGAATTGAGCTAATTCCTGGATGACCAGCAGAAGGCGCCACACCAGTGAGTCAGCGATCTGCTACACCCCCCAATAATTTCCCACAATTGTGTAAATTTAAATCAGTGAATATAAAAAAAATGCTTAAAAACTATAATTTTGCACAACTGTGAAAATCAAAATAAATACAAATTTAAAAATGACTAAAATTAAACATCAATATTATCCATCAAAATTATAAAAAAAATCAAATTCTGCCAACCCTAGAAATATTTTAAAATAACACTACTGCTGTTGTGAAAAATGCCCTCAATATACATGAACAAAGCATGTAAACCTTAGCTTTAGGCACTTCTAGGTCCTTATGTCATCCTAAAACCTGATGGCAAGTACAATCTCAATATGTACAGTAATTAGAATAAGAGTTCACGTCACACTGCAAATTATCATGATCATCTCCATGCACCTTTAAGTACATCTTCTGCCATCTCTACTGATGGTAACACCAAAGATATGAGAAACATAGCTACACAAAGAAAGGCTATGGTTGCTTTAGTTATTCTACCCACAGCACTGTTTAGACACTGGAACACTTTGCAAGTTGTGCAGATAATGACATAGAGTCACTTATATAAATGGTAAATAGTATATAAATGAGTTAGCAAAGCGACTATTCATGGGATGCAACTCTTTTTGGAAGGGTGAAGGATAAAATGAAACAAACTCATCTGGAACATGGCACATTTTATTTAATTTATTGTGTTAATGTTTATAATTTGCTGAAGACAATATTTATCAAATAGACAATTAAATTGATAAACTTGCTATTGTAAGCATTTGTCTCAGTCTGCACAAAACTCTGTTAAAAATGAGAACAATAAAATTTAAATCATTAAAGTGGGATAAACAGAAGCATTAGGCACTTCAACAAGTAGGTGATAGACAACAAGATTAACCTCAGAGCTCATAAGTATCTGAAATGGTAGCTCCGCAGTTTAGCGAGGAATCCAAATCAAATTCCAACCTCATTCTGAACTCTCCAGATCGACAGGGTTTGGAAACACTCCTGTATGTAGGTGACCTTCCCTCAAGTCAACCCTGCTGTGCCAGGAGCAGTGTTTATAAGCTCTTATTAAATCTAGATCAACTTCTCCATGGGCAGAGAGATTGTTACCTCAATGCTCAAGAAGACGAAGTGACAGGGGATATTAAAGTATCAGAGGGGTAGCTGTGTTAGTCTGGACCTGTAAAAAGTGACAAGGAGTCCTGTGGCACCTTATAGACTAACAGAAGTATTGGAGCATAAGCTTTCATGGGTGATGTGTCTGACAAAGTGGGTATTCACCCACGAAAACTTATGCTCCAATACTTCTGTTAGTCTATAAGGTGCCACAGGACTCCTTGTTGCTTTTTAGGGGATATTAAAGTAACTGATACAGTCCTTCTCCTGACTTCTTCCTCAAAAAAAACAAAAAAAGGAACAAAAAACCACACTGCAATTGACAATACTTGACTTTCTTCCATTTTTTCTAGTATACAAACTACTGGTTTACTTATGTGTGCCTACCACAGTTTAGTTAGCCACACCTTACAAGTATGGATGGGAACTAAAACAGAAGTGAGATTTTGGCAAAAACTCAAACAAAATTCTATTCTTTTTATTATTAGTTATTATTAATTTCTGTGTGCACTCACTCATTTCAGCTGGATTTAGGATAATTCTAGACAGCATTAGATGAAAATTCACCTTTGGGGCAAATATCTGAACAAAACCGCAAATCATCTTGGAATTTGCCCATTACTGCTTTTAAATCTAAAGCAAGGCGCTCAAGCTGCAAAAGAGAAAAGACTGTTGATTCCTCTTCTGACATTTCTAAGGACCACCTTCCACTATGCTCTCCTATTCTAGTGATGTGTCTATGCCGGCAAAATTCAGAACTATAAAGTACACCAGTGCAGCTCAGTCTCAGTTTGTTGAATCTTTTGGAAACATTTATTTGATATACTGTGCATGCTCAGATGCTTATCTTACCAAGTGCCATACCCAGGGCCGGCTCTGGCTTTTTTGCCGAGCCCGCCACAGGCCGCTCTCCCCAACCAGCCGGAGCTCCAGGAGGAGGACGGAGTGCCTGCCGCGGCTCCGCTCTCCCCGGCAGCCAGAGCACCAGGAGGAGGGCGGAGAGCTGGCCGGGGCTCAGCTCTCCCCGGCGGCCGGAGCCGGAGCACCACGCCACCCCCGTCCAGGTGCCGCCCCAAGCACAAGCTTGGTGGGCTGGTGCCTGGAGCCGGCCCTGGCCATACCACATGCAAAGATCACAACATCTCATTAGAACAGTCATTCCCATGTTAATAATTGACTTGAAATCATAGACTATTAGGATCAGAAGAGGCCTCAGGTGGTCATCTAGTCCAACCCCCTGCTCAAAGCAGGATCAACACCAACTAAATCATCCCAGCCAGGGCTTTGTCAAGCTGGGCCTTAAAAATCCCTAAGTATAAAGATTCTACCACCTCCCTAGGTAACCCATTCCAGTGCATCACCACCCTCCTAGTGAAATAGTGTTTCCTAATATCCAATCTAGACCTCCCCCACTGCAACTTGGGACCATTGCTTCTTGTTCTGTCATCTGCCACCACTGAGAACAGCCTACCTCCATCCTCTTCTGGATCCTCCTTCAGGTAATTGAAGTCTGCTATCAAATCCCCCCTCACTCTTCTTTTCTGCAGACTAAATAACCCCAGTTCCCTCAGCCTCTCCTCGTAAGTCAAGTGTCCCAGCCCCCTAACCATTTTTGTTGCCCTCCACTAGACTCTCTCCAATTTGTCCACATCCCTTCTGCAGTGGGGGGACCAAAACTGGACACAACACTCCAGATGTGGCCTCACCAGTGCCGAATAGAGGGGAATAATCACTTCCCTCGATCTGCTGGCAGTGCTCCTACTAATACAGCCCAATATGCCATTGGCCTACTTGGCAACAAGGGCACACTGCTGACTCATATCCAGCTTCTCGTCCACTGTAATCCCCAGGTCCTTTCCTGCAGAACTGCTTCTTAGCCAGTCAGTCCCCAGCCTGTAGCGGTGCATGGGATTCTTCCTTCCTAAGTGCAAGACTCTGCTCTTGTCCTTGTTGAACCTCATCAGATTTCTTTGGGCCCAATCCTCCAATTTGTCTAGGTCACTCTGGACCCTATCGCTACCCTCCAGCATATCTACCTCTCCCCACAGCTTAGTGTCATCTGCAAACTTGCTCAGGGTACAATTCATCCCATCATCCAGATCATTAATAAAGATGTTGAACAAAACCGGCCCCAGGACTGACCCCAGGGGTACTCCGCTTGAGACCCGCTGCCAACTAGACATCGAGCCATCAATCACTACCCGTTAAGCCCAACCATCTAGCCAGCTTTCTATCTTCCTTATAGTCCATTCATCCAATCCATACTTCTCTGACTCATTCCCTATGCCTTGAAATTTCTTTGTCAGGGATTCTCTAGGGGCAGACAAGGAACACCTGCATCCACCTTTAGTGATAGCTGCAACAAGAGGAGGTAGATTCCATGTGCTGTTGCAGAAGAAACTCAGTGACATCAGAGGCAGGAGGTGGAGCTTCTTTCTAGCACACACAAAAAGAAAAAGAAGTTGGTAAATTGTGAAATGAACAACTCCCCTCTCTAATTTTTAAACTGCAATTGGGCATCTGTCCTATTTAAGGTGGCCTGTGAACAAAGCAGTGGGGGAATCATAATAGTGCATTTGTGACATCAGGCACAATGGGGATGATTTTGGTATCACACACAAAGTCATGGCTTCACTATTTGATCAAAAGAGAAGAGAGAATGGGTTGGGAGGGAAAGAAGCTTTGGTTTAAATACAGACAGCTTTGATAATTAGCAAACATGGCAAGAAAAAGTATGAGATATATGTGAAAATCAATTAATTAAAATTTATATTTAAAAGTTTTCTACAGTCTGAAAGTCTCTCTTTAAGGCAGCTGCACTTAATTTTAGTAATTTACGGAAGAAAGAAAACAGACACATGCATAACACTGACATCTTTATAAAATATTTAACAAAGGTATCTGCCAAGGTTTTCTTATTTTTTTTCACGCTCTAAGCTTCCATTTACTACTTGACATAGACGAGAGGAGGATCTGAGCCAACTGGAAAGAGCATATCAAATCTCCAGAAATCATATCACTGGAGAACACAATTGTTATCTGACTTTCAGACTTGTGAGATAAGAAAAGAATATTGTTAGCTTCTCAACAGATAAAGCTTTTAAGGACTCTTATGTCTCCTTTTTTTTCTTCCAGGTTTAAGCCTTATCTCTGAAATCAAACAGGTCGCCTCTGAAAATTCATTAGCATTAAGAAGGAACTAGATTCTGCTTATGAAAAGTAAGTCACCACTCTTACATATAGGTTGGGTTGTTTTTAGTGGGGAGAAGATGGAGATGCTGTGCTGAACTTTACTCTCCTCTCCTGATACACACTAATAATTTAAAAAGTGGCTAGATAGACATGGAATGAGTAAAGGCATATGTATCTGAATAATACTCAAGTTTAAGGTTCAAAATATATGAACCAGGTTAATCAGTGAGTCTTTTCAATCATTGGAAACACAAAAACATAGATCTAGGAGATTTTAGTCTTAGACCTCACCAGTCTTAATTTCCCACTCTAATTCCATCATATACAGGGTTTACAGTTTGGTTCAATTGTTCCAGCACACCGCCCCGCCCCCCCATCTGGCTATCTATCGATATATTCAGATATATATAGATATGAATGATTGTGTATAATTAGATATATAAACACAGTGGCAGCAGTCTAATTTATCAATGAGTACATGATGAAATGTTTGAAACCTTTTAATTACATAACAAAATAACTTTTAAATCACAAAACATGGATAAAGTTGTAACAACTGAAAATGATCTGTATGCACTTGACCTCAGGATTATGCCCTTTAAATTTATGAGCATTAAGAAAAGGCACCATGCAAGATTTGAAGAGCATTAGCAGGAGAATAAGTTTGTGGGGTATCGTGATTTGGCACATCATTGGGATGATACTTAAATCTATCTTGCCATACTATAAGAGTTTCATCCTGGTTTAGCAAGGTGTGACATAATCCAATAATTTACACAGCCACAGGTAATCATACATACAGAGTTCACCAATAAAACAGGTACAGTGACTCCCTTTGAAGTTACATGCATGTATGTAAGAGCAGAATTTGACCCTTCAATTTTAATAGTTTAATCAAATATGTTTCTAATTTCCCATTGGTATTCGGTATTTTGGCACAGGCTGAAGCAATAAATGGTACACTGATAATTACTTTTCCATGTATCATGATTGAATTAGGATATATGACACTTCAGTAGACACAGTATGTGTGTTCATCTGATGGTGGAGGCTGGCCTTTTCTTCTTTATACTAATATTCAGTGGTATCAAGAGTTTACATTAGTATAAATATCTGACTTTGGAGCCTGATGTATGTGTTATTAATTTTTTGGTCATTTCCTGGAGTTATACAACAGACTGAAGCATTTCCACCCACAGCTACCTTCTATAAATCTGAAGTTATTAATCACAGGTATCATTTGGGGAATGATTCGTTAATATTCCATATTAAAGTAAGTAATCCCAGTAGTCTGTCAGATTTTCCAAAGAAATACAGAATTAGTGACAATTTGTAGGCTATGGATAACCAAATATAAGATTTTTCATAATCAATTAATATAGACTTGAAAATACTTATGAATTGGCATGTATATATCTATTGCTACATTTTGATTCAATATGCCCATTAGCAGGTCATTTTATACATATATAATGTAAAAATGCTACAAAACTATCTGACCAACTGTTAAAAATGTGCCCCACCATATCATATATATATTTCATTTGATTTATAGAAAATAATCAAGGCTGCCTAGATGCCCTTGACAAAAGAACAAAAAATACTAAATAACATCTTAACTCCTAGCAGTCAGTAAAAGTCAGCACACAACTGAACTGCAAACTTCCCCTCCCCCCACACAGACCAACCCTCATCTAACCCACAATCATCCTGAGGGAAAAAGCCTGAGGGAAAAAAATGGGCCTTACACAAATCCTGAAACGACAAATTCTGCTTTTATTAGTGAGAGAAGCAAATTCCAGAGTTGAGGGCTCTCCACTGAAAATGTCCTGACACCTCCCCCTGACATGAAATTCTGTGGTCTAACAGCGATAACTTATCTCAGCTGTTGCAGCAATACACAGTGAGAACGGTTGTCTCTAGTAGCCAGAGCCAAACAATCTATGTTTTATAGAGCAATATCAACAGGTTTGAGAAGAAAATATAAAGCTATTTTAGTCTTGGGAGAATTGCAATATTTAGCAAATTCTCACTGAGTGATAAACAGGCTGGCAGACTCTTAAGGCACAAGTTGCCTTGGCTTTCACAGGTTTTCTTACACAAGCTAAAAACCCTTCCAGCCTGGGACCATCACTTCCCATAGTTCAGTCAGGTGATTTCAGGTGTTTTTGTTGTAGGGAGAGTGAGGTCCCCTTATGCTGTCATTGTCCCTCTTTATATCTTTCCCCTCTCCTCCCCCACTTTCTGGAAAGCTTTTTTGCTATGACCTGGGTCAAACAGTTCCCACTGTGTAGTGCTATCTCTGAGAGGTTTCTATTGCACACAGTTCTTGGGGTAATCCTTGCTTGTGTGCATTTCTTCAATAAGCCACTAACATGGTTTGGCTTTATACAACATAGTAAATTTGAAATACAGAAGCATGGTCAATATTCCCAGCTTCAGATACAAAAATGATGCATGTATACAAATTGGATAAACACATTCAGGAAATCATAACCTTTCAATGACAACTTACATGAGTCATCTTGCATAAAGTACATCTCAGTTATGTCATATCCATATCATAAGCATATTTCCATAAAGAATATGGAGCGTAATGTCACAATCCCCAATTTATACTTTTCAAAATCTCATGATTTTTGAATGCTTGGGGTTGGTCATACTACAACTAGTATAAACTGAGTTTATGATTCAGGGTTTGTCTACACAGTGATTTAATGCATAACAAGACAGGGTGTGGATCTCCAGTACACCAGTTTGCCGCACGCTAACTTGTTTTGTAGACATCCCTGATGCTGCCCAACAGTCAAACATCACATTCTACACTAGCTGTAGCTCCTGAGTGTTCCTCAGGGGCAGCCCCATGAAAAGCACATTGCAATAATCCTATCTGGATAGGAATGTGGGCTCAGTCCAATTTGAGGGTGACTAGGGGAGTTTTGCCATTGACCTCAGTAGAAGCAGATTCAAACCCATACACATGGATAACTGTGGGGAGGTCTACCCTAGCGAGAAATAGCTCTTGGAGGAGGCGGTGGGAATGAGCTCATTAAAACTGAGAAGTACAAATCCTTATGTATAGTTAACAATTAATATTATGTAAAAATCGTAGTGCATGTTCTTGCCTTGAAGCATTGTTGGTTGTGAAAAACACGATAAAATCGGGGTCTTGAGCCATCAAGATGCTGAGACTCTCATATGCGCTGCTGAGCACTCAACTCCCAGGCAACTCAATGGTTGCTGAGCACTTTTAGCTCACATATAATTCAGTACAAATTAAGGGCACTCAGCCCTTCCTAGGAGGTGCTCAGAACATTGCAGGTATGGCCTCTGTAGCTGTTGTTCTTTCCTGTAAAACTATCCCACACTCCTCACACAGGCAAAGTTCCCATCGAAGCCAGTCAAGTTTGGCAGTGGCAGGAGCATAGGATCAGGCACTCTAAAAGTTTTTTTGTATTTTCATGAATTTGGAAATACTAAGCATATTAGATTGTTTTAATTTGTTCCCAGTATTTATGCCAAGCTGTAGGAATTTGCTGCATTACGGAATGATTCCTACTACATTTTGCAGTGCCTCATAACCCAGATTACTGAAACATATGAATCTTTTTCTAAAACATTGTTAATAAAATATTAAATTGCATATTACAATTTTCAAAATGACTTTTTCATATCTGAGTTTATTTATGATGGAAATAAAAGAAAACTTTCCGAACACACAGTGAATTAACCCTTCTATATATGTATATATAATATTTTGAAGACAAACACATTTATGCTTAAACAGCTTATATTTTCATTGTCTATATATCTTTACATAATTTAGAAACATGAATCATACCAGTTTTCCAGGCAATAAAAGTAACAGTTCTGAACCTCATTTATGTTTATTTTATCCACTTGTATCTTTTCCTTGATTTTATATAGAAATACCCTTTGATGAGCTTTCTCATTTCTAATACCTATTTTCTTCTCTCATTGTCTGCTACACTTGTTCTCTTTTTGCTTTTACACAAATTTACAGCAGTCATATTACAGAAGTCGTATTTCTAAAAGAAAAAGTCATTTATGTTTTTTCCTTTGGGAAAGCTTAATCCACATGATATTAAATATGAACTGCTACCCAGGTATAGCTAGTTTTGCCTTATCAAAATACACAATAGCTAGTTACAACACAATTAATCTCCATATGTTCACTACACACTATACTGTAACTTTATAGCAAACTATGTTTAAGCCTATTATTAGAAAAATAAAGTTTGTCATATGTGAAAAAATGACTTTTACCAGAAAGAACAAATGTTTTTAAATGGTGGAGAGTCAAATATGCAAGCCTGAGATACAAGTATTTGGATTCTCTCCAGTATCTTTTAACACTACTTTTAAAATAAATGGGCATATTGTGATTTCAGTAACTCCAGATTTACACTGGTGTCGCTTTATTAACACTGGTGTTGCTGCATCTCCTGCATGTTTATTTGATTCTCCGTCACCATTTTTGCTAGAAGTGAGAAAAAATTGGTTTTTGACTCTTAGTGGAGTTGCTTTGGATTAAAACCAATGTAACAAACTAGAATCTGACACAATAAATTATATTAATCCTTGCTATAGAATTTAATATCCATTTTTTCTACTTACATACATGCTAGAAATCAGTGAAAATAAATATTTATCTTTCTTATTTTGCTACATATATGTGTAATGCTGCACTACATCATTGTAATAAAATGTAATTTGAAAAGTATTTATGATGCACAGCATTCTGATATAGGCTTTGCTTTTTAAACACACATATTGCATAAAGATTATGAAAATACTGTGATCTGAAAAAACAAATATATTGACATAAATGGGAGTTTGAGATAAGTAAAGAAATCAGGATCAGGCCCATTGTTTTGCTTTTATGATGAGGTCAGAATTTTAGGTATTAGCAAATAACTTCCATATCACTGTAGTTGTTCTAATCTGCTTCCTCATTTTCAGTTTCTATTATACATCATTCTGTCTCTTTTTTGGGGTGAACTATATTTTGATATCGCCAACTCTGTTTTTTGTTTTCTCTGTCTCCTTTCTCACACTTCTCTCCCTTTTTAAATATGAGAAAATATGTTGTATGTCCATTCTTCATGGTTTATTTTTCCTTGGAGAATTCCCAAGACTCTACACTGACAGATCTTGGTATCCAAGGGGGAGTCTACTAGCAGGATTAAAGGCGAGAACCTCAATTAGACTATCTCTGATTTCTTCAGATGTTTTTTCTAATCTTTTAATATGGGATTAAAGTCAACTAGAACCTAGACTTGCTTTTTTCTTAGCTAAGACCTTCTTTGTTTCAATTCAGGATCACAATTTTTTTTTAAAGTGAGCCTTTTTTTCTTAACTGGGAGTAATTCTAATCTAGATGTGGATAATGAACTTTTGTCAGCTCTTATGTGATACTGCGTACAAAATAGCTTGATAAGCAATGTGAAGCATATACACACTTCTCAATGATCTGCAGGAAAACTCCCTCAGAGACTGATTAGTCTATGCTTGTCACAAATAGGGGAGATAATTATGGGGGCTTAACAATCTATATGGTGGATCTTTTGAGAGAAGAAGGGTAGATCTAAGACTATCTCATGGATCAACCCTAATTTTTAATATTGCACATAACATGTGTGTTTTTTTTAGTATATCCCCAGAGTCGGGGTAGTGACTCTTCCCATAGAGTGACATCATATTACTTTTTCTAGAAGATGAAAATTGTTCAAATTAGATTATCTCTAATTAGTATAATCATATGAACCATTCTGAAAAGTTTATTGCACCCATGCTGGCAGTCTCTGATTCCACATTGAGAGCTTCTTATTACAATACACGTGCTAATTCTTAACCATGCAAATGAATATATGGTACTTAAAAGTAATATTGTTGTATTTCTTTATTTAATAAACAGCACATTCCATTTTAATTCCAGAGCTAATAGCTATTTTTATGGATCTCTGTATATTAGAAAACAATCATTTACAGGATTTTTTTTTACTAGTTTTAAGTAAAGAATGTTTCGTTCCCACAAGTCATTTATATTTATTACACAAATGGCTTTGTTAAGCAATACTAGTGATATTTTGAAGAGCTTTTAGCAAATGCTAAGAAAATAATTGCTCAGTTTAACATTATTTATGAACACAGGGGCCTGATGCTGCAAGCACTTACCCTTGCACATATGCTCATCCCCAGGCATGGGGGATACAAGGAACCCAATGCCTGCCATGTGCAGAGTGCTTTCAGCTCTCCTTGACTTCAGTGAGAGTTGTGGGTGCTCAGCTCAATTCAGGATCAGGATCTGAAATAGTTTTTAAGTGGACTTTCTCCCCTTACTCCCAAATCTAACATCCTGTTCTCCCTGCAAATAAACTGTGCATATTCCACATATACTAATTTTTGCCATAACGATAGAGGGCAGCTTGGATTATCCCCCTCGCACAGAGTTTTTTCAGTTTCTGGGCGGCTCTACTCAGAAGTGACTTTGGCTGTCTTAAAGTGCAGCCTTCATCACAGTGATATCCCGCTCCTCTTTTCTGCCCCCTTTTCTTCTCACTGACAGTCACTAGCTCTTCCTGCCTTTGTCCTTCTTATTTTCTTTTGGGTGAAACCCAGTGATTTTACCAACCAGCTTGCTCATTACCTATCATTGTCTCATTGCCTTATTTAATAGAGTCATCCTGATGTGCACAGATCCCTGCCTACAGCTAAGCAAGTGCTTACCCTTGTTGCGCGTGAATACAACTTGGGGGAATCATAGGGTATAGGATTCTGGTAGCTGCTCTTACCCTTTGCTGAGACCATGTCCCTTAGGAGCAAACTCTTTCCTCCCACGCCCCAATTTCTTGCTAAAACAGCATAGTCACCTAACACCAAAAGAGGGTTTGCAGCTGAGAATCCTGGGCAGAGGGAGGCACCTTCTTATTTTCTTCTGGGTTCTAACTGTGTAACTAAATAAGGCCAGGATAATGCACTCTCTGTAGTGTACCTGTGGATCAGTCAGATTTAATGAGATGTATTTCATTGATTTTTAGCAATGAGTTGCAATTAATCCTGATGCTGTTAGCAAACCTCATGAAGCTGGCTAGTGCCACACTTCCTTTTAAGCAGCAGTCAGGAAATTGAGATAAAAGCTGGCACTTCACGTTGGTTCAGATAACAGTTTTTTGGAAATTAAACATGTCATTCCTAGTATATAGAAAAGTACAATCTGTGTGGTTGCAGTGGAGCATATTTCAGGGCTATTCATTAGGAAAAGAGAAGATTTAGAGTGCAAAGTGTAACTAACAAAATCATTAATTCAGCTCTCTTCACATATACTTCTGACACTAAAATAAAATACAAAGAGTTACATAAAGTTGGTGATTGTACTTAGTTTGTGTAAAACATGCCTACTCGGTGTGGCACTCTGTCCCATGCTAGTGGTGGCTAGGCCAGCTAGAGATTGATAAATCTGCTATAAGCCTTGGCTAACAGAGCTGGGTCATTTATCTCAGACAATAGTGGCTCAAGTATTAAAAGCTGCAGAGGTTTCAGGTTGAATCCCCACTGCTGACAACCCACCCAAAAGTGTTGGCATTACGGGTGGAAGCATAGAAGATAGCAGTTTGCCCGCATTCAGCAGTTTTACTTAAGACCACTGCCTCATAGACTCATAGACTTTAAGGTCAGAAGGGACCATTATGATCATCTGGTCTGACCCCCTGCATGCTGCAGGCCACAAGACCCTTCCCTGGACTCTGCCGTTGAAGTCCCCAATCCTGTGTTTTAGTGACTTCAATCGGCAGAGACCCTCCTGCTAGTGATCCATGCCCCATGCTGCGGAGGAAGGCGAAAAACCTCCAGAGGCTCAGCCAATCTACCCTGGAGGAAAATTCCTTCCCGACCCCAAATATGGCGATCAGTACTACCCCGAGCATGTAGGCAAGAGTCTCTAGCCTGACCCTTGTTGGCCATTATGCTATTTACGTACCATTGCTTGGTTTTCCTTGGCTACTATGTTTTACCATTAAACCATTCCCTCCATAAACTTACTTAACTTAATCTTAAAACCAGACAGGTCCATCGCCCCCACCGTTTCCCTCGGAAGGCCATTCCAATATTTCACCCCTCTGATGGTCAGAAACCTTCGTCTAATTTCAAGCCTGAACTTCCCCATGGCCAGTTTATATCCATTTGTTCTTGTGTCCACATTAGTACTAAGCTGGAATAATTCCTCTCCCTCCCTTGTATTTATCCCTCTGATATATTTAAAGATAGCAATCATATCCCCCCTCAGCCTTCGTTTTGTCAGACTAAACAACCCAAGCTCCTCTAATCTCTTTTCATACGACAGGTTTTCCATTCCTCTGATCATCCTAGTCGCCCTTCTCTGCACCCGTTCCAATTTGAGTTCATCTTTTTTAAACATGAGAGACCAGAACTGCACACAGTACTCCAAATGAGGTCTCACCAGCGCCTTATACAACGGAAGCAGGACCTCCTTATCCCTACTAGATATACCTCGCCTAATACATCCCAAGACCGCATTGGCTTTTTTCACCGCCACGTCACATTGTCGACTCATAGTCATCCTGCGGTCTACAAGGACCCCTAGGTCCTTCTCTTCCATTACTTCTAACCAATGCGTCCCCATCTTGTAACTAAAATTGTTATTAGTCATCCCCAAGTGCATCACCTTACACTTTTCACTATTAAATTTCATCTTATTTCTGATACTCCAATTCAAAAGCTCATTCAAGTCTCCCTGCAGAATATCCCTATCCTCCTCCGAATTTGTCTGTGTTTGAAGAGGTGGAGAGCTATTTCATCACTGGAGGGAGTTGCAGACAATCACAGCATAACGTTCTGACACGGTCACAACATTTGCAGCATAACATTGCGTCATGATGATCAACCTACTAACTTTACAGAGGCAAGCAACTTCATGATGAAAACATTGCAAAGTGATTTCAAGCCTGTAGCTAGGCAAATACTGCAAAAAAGCTTTTTTTTTTCCCCCCCCCCAAATAAAACCCACAACTTTGCTCTCATAGTATTCACAATTGTTTTTGTTTATTTCCTAGGAACATTTCTACACACCATTTTTGTCTTATAGAAAAGTGTGTAAAAAGTGAATATGCAACATGATGGTTAGTGTTGGAAATATTTATGTGGCCATCTTGAAATCTCTTTGATTTCCTTCTGTCTATAAAAGTTTTCAACTTCTTATCAAAGAGCAGAAACAATACCATGAGAATTTGATGACCAACTCCACACCAGGAAAACCAACTAGTGGCTAATTAGCTATATAGTTGAAGCATTTTTGTGCACAATCCATAGGATAAAATAAGTTTGCATCATCAAATCATTTCATGTAACAAGCAGACTGTGTGTGTGGATTATTGATACACAAAAGGGGGGTTAATTTATCAAATAATTTATTTGTTGGGAATATTTCATCAGATCCAGTCAGGAAGTCACATATTTTGTATCTCTTTATGGGGAGTGAGGAATGATTTTTCCCCCTTTGTCACCTCTGTCCCCTTACTGATTGCTTGATGAGGATAGGGAGGGATCCCAGCAGAGGAGGTCCATTTTCTCAGCCCTTTCATTGAATCCTCATTATTTACAAAGGGCAATGGTGAATTCTCATCATTGACAATTTTGAAATCAAGATTAATTTTATTAAAGATCTGCTCTTGTTCGAAAGGAATTATTTTGGGGAGTTCTAGGACCTCTGTACAGGAGGTCAGGTAAGATAGTAACAATGGCCCCTACTATATATATCAGGCAAGCTGAGGAGCATTCTTTTGAGTGGCATTTGGCATGAGCTTCCTATGTCACCCCGCGTGACAGGCACTAGGATTAGACACAGGAATGTCAAGTATCACTGATCAAGATACTCCCCTTAAAAGGTGAAAAAGGAAATGTTTGCCCTGCTGCTGCCTAGACTGTGCTTGTTCTAGGGATATGGATTGCCCCCCAGTTCCCAGTGCTATCAATCAAGTCACTTTTCTAAGATCTTAACCTAAGTACAGCTATTTTAGAGACATAATTAAAAAAGAGAGAAGAAAATATTTAAATTAATCAAAATGTTAGTAACTTGATGAAGTATCTTGCTTCTTCCACTTCCGTAATGGTTTAAAGTGTGTTTCCATTTTCTAATTCACTTCCATGAACCAAAAAGGCACTTTTTCTGTTGTAAAGTATTCAAGTATTGAAGCTAACTGCAGAGTGATGAAGAAGTTTGAGATCTACATAATAATTAATGTTATTAATTCATCATTAAGTAGCCTGAGGATTTTTTTTAAAAGAAACATGCTCCCATTCTCCTTAGCCTCTCAGTTCTTTCAGTTGAAGTGGCAGTAGTTTAAGCTTTAAGCAGATCATCCACAATCCAGCTCCTCATGTCTTGAAAGTCTTTAGGAAGAGCAAAGGATAGCTAAAAGGGACAGGCTGAGCTTCTGAAGAATGAGGCCTAGTTTTTCAACAGTATCCAATAACTTTATGTTCTTCAGTTTTGGGGGGGACAGCTTGAGACCCTTAATAAGGGTCAGGTTTTTCAGAGGTTATGAGCACTCACAGCTCCAACTGAGGTTAATAGGAGCTGCAGGCGCTCAGCATCTCTGAAAATCAGACTCAACATTAAGTCTCTCAAGTTGGGAATCCAAATATTGAGGCATATTAATCAGTGACACCTTCTTAAAATTAAGGCCTTAATATTTACAACTTCCCTCCACCTCTTGTCCCCTAAGTGTGGTCAAATGTTGGCAAGAAAACACAAAGAAGGAATGAATTAATTGAACAATATGTAGGTAAGAATTCTGATCAGATTAGTGCAAAGGCTCTGGGCTAAATTCTGCTCTCAGTGATATGCTGTAAATATAGTGTAACTCCGTTAACTAGAATGATATTACACTTGTGTAACTGTGATCAGAATCGCACCCACTTTAGCCCTGACATGTGCCTTCATTGGAAGATAATTCTGTAAGTCTTTATCAGTCAATCAAATTAGAGCTTTCATTAAGAGCTTTGAGATTCCCAGGGAGACGTGTGTTGTAACAGCCACTGCAGCTAGTGCATACTAACCTCTGTCATAGGACTGAAGTATTAACATTTTGTAACCCTAACCCATATATAATAAAATTCAAACTTTTACCAGCATTTCTGTGGGTCGCACCTTGATTGCCAGAGCCCTAGAAATGTGTACACTCTTACCGACCAATAAGACATAGTATTTGCCTTAAATTATTTGGCAGCAAGGGGATGCTTTTTCTAAAAACAGAAGTCATGAGGCAAATTTATCCCTAGTGCAACTTGACTGAAAACAATTCAGTTGCACCAGGAGTAAATTTGATCTCCTGTGAATAAAAGAAATAATTATCAGTACATACTTGAAATTACAAAATAAGGATGACATAACAATTATGACAGGTTTCAGAGTAGCAGCCGTGTTAGTCTGTGACCGCAAAAAGAACAGGAGTACTTGTGGCACCTTAGAGACTAAGCTTATGCTCAAATAAATTTGTTAGTCTCTAAGGTGCCACAAGTACTCCTGTTCTTATAACAATTATGGTTACTTGTGTCAAAAATTCTAAGCAGTCTGCTTTCCTTTGCTGATATGACAATAAATACCTACTTCTGTTGGTAAATAGGAAGTAGTACCTAACAGAATTTGGATTGTTCAGCATCCATGTTAAAAATAATCCAAGTTAGTCAGTCACCAGTAAAAATCCTGAAAGAATTCAAATGCATAATATAGCAGTGGGATGCTACAGATGTCTGTCTTTAGACTTACAGTTCCTGTAGGTGAAGTTTTCAAACTAAATATGACTTAAATTAAGACGTGCCTGCCCCAGATTCTGGAAGCACCAATTTAATCCTTTAGTGCTCAATGTTATGTTGATTCTTGCATGTTTAACTGGGGTAGAGATGCAAACAAGAGGATACTAAGATCAAACCTAAGAGATACTTCTCTTTCAGTGAAACTTTTTCCCCCCACAAGTGGGAAACCATAACATGAGCTTACAAAGAATAACTACTAGGAATCTAGCTATGGCTGAAGGCTCACAAAGCTATTCATTTCTGGTATGTCTCTACTGACTGCTGGGGAAATGCAGCATGGATGTGTTTGGGCCATTATTTTTTGCATTGGCTGTTAAAATAAAATTTTGGACTATTAAGGCTGTTCTATCTTTAGTTAATTACTCATCACTGAAGATCTAGGACTGCATGATTTTAAAGGAAAATTGCTTTGACTAGTTTGTTTCACCATTAAGTTTTCTTTGAGCAATCAAAGCACCAAATGTAAATTTTCCATGGTACAACTGCTTAGGTCACTAGACACATTTCCAGAGCCCCTATTCCATGATTCAGAAATCATCACTGATTTCATACATAGTTTCTTTAGCAAACTGTCTCAGTCAGATGCCCACATTATTTAGTTGGGAATTGGTCCTGCTTTGAGCAGGGGGTTGGACTAGATGACCTCCTGAGGTCCCTTCCAACCCTGATATTCTATGATTCTATGATTCTGTGATTCAACGCTAGGTTGGCAGTTGTAAATCCTGGCAGAGTCTGCCAGTGGCAGCCAATGACAGGGAGTTTGTAGTGATGGAAAGTGGCAACTCTGCCTGCTAGAGAAGACCACAGGGGACCATCAAGGCCCCTAAACAATGTGGCACTGGCTGGGAATGAGGGCTTGCCCTGACTATCAAGGATACCCTGATTTAATGCATTCCCTATGCTACCTGAACTGGCAAATCACAACACTAGATGTCCTCCTTCCCCTGGGCTGCCTGGGGCCAAACTGGGTTGGGGTGGTGTATCCTATGCTTTCCCATTCCAACTTTGGTAAATCTAGTTCAGATTCACTGGAGTTACTCCAGATATACACTGTAACTGGGAGCAGGATTTGGCCCTAACTACATGCTGATGACTGAGTTGCTTACCATCATTTCTATAAACCAGCAAACATGGCTACTGAATTAGTACACAACATCTCAGGGATGTGAACCCCCAGTAACTTCTAGGCACAAGGGGAAAGTTGTAGTTGACAACTTTGACAGTATACTCCTTTGCTTTTGCTTGCTTTAAATAATAACCGTAATGTTACTATATAGTTGTATTGCAGTTTATGCTCTTTTTGAGTATTTTTATTTATGGAAAAGTCCTATACAATTATTAATAATGAAATTAAGTCGGATTCTAATAAAAATTACTCTAAAATCTATAGGATTGGATAGAAAATATCTTTTCTATAGGTATTTTTAATCATCCTATAGAATTGTATAACAGGAATATAATCCTCCTGTAAATTCTGAAGGTGGAGTTACAAATAAACCTATAGGAAGGCTTTCAGTTTCCATTACAATCTATAGGAGTTTTCCATAAGCGACAAGGTGACTTTTTTAACATTAGAAATGGGTAAACTGATTTATCTGCTTTGGGCCTAGAAATGTCCATTTACATTTGTACTTTGGCACTTAGCGAATGCTTTGTGGTATCTCCAGTCATGAGCCAGTCAAGCACATCTGGTGGCAGCATTGCAACTTCTACCTGTAGTCTCATAATATATGCACATTTGGTTTTGAAAGCCCTCGCTTGTGTTGTAATTATCATTTATTATTTTTATTAGGGTAGTGCCTAAAGGGGGGAGGGTCTCACTGTGCTAGACACTTAACAAAATATAACAGAGACAGTCCTTATCCCAAAGAGCTCAGAGGCACTAGTCAGATGGTAGGGAGCACAAGGAAACAATGAGACAGTTATGAACAGTTGACAAATAGTAGTGAGGGCACACCAGCTATCTGACCATTATGATAGTGCTAATTAGAATATTTCAGACTCTAGTAAATTACCTTTTGGAGGTATTCTTAACAGAAAATTGTGTGTATCTGTGTTTGGAGAGTGGAAAAATAAAGCACAGTGGATTGCTAACACCTGTCTCAAGGTCTCTGTCTTCCCTTCCCAAAAATAACCAAACCAAGCTCAGATGTGTTCGTTATAGCACTCTTCCACATTCACTTCACTGTGGCTTGCTTTGAAATACAGGTCATTAAGGTGCTAATACACGGATCTCTAACATGTTATAATGTGTCATTTCAATATGGATATAGAGCTATTAAGATAGATCATGTCAAAAAGCCTTGTGCTAATGGCTCCATACTATGCATTGACATGATCCATCTTAATGGCTCCCTTCCTTCAGAGCTGTTACGATGTGTTATGTCAAGGCATAATATTGAGCCTTTCATTTGACACGATACATCTTATCAACTGTTCTTTTGGAGTTATTCAAATGTAGAGTGTCAGTGCATAATATGGCGTTAATACGTGGATCTTTGACATGATGTACCATGTCAATGCATAGTAATGACTGTTGTGATAACAAGCAGTGCTTAGTAAAATGTTTGAAATAGTTACTACATATGCACAGTAGATGAAATTCTAATGATCTGTTTTTTAAAAACACTGTACTGTGGGGAAGAATTAAAGCCCCTATTTTTGAAGGACCTACATATTAACATTGCACCTGGGGAGTATAGTACTTGGAGAGGAGCTTGAACTGTATAGCTCCATATACATGGCTCAGGGAAGCCACTGTAGCCAGAGCCGGTGCTTGCACTAGGCGACCCTAGGGCGGCAGGATGTGGGGGGCGGAATTTCGGCAGCAATTCCTCTGGGTGGGAAGAAAAGCAACTGCGGAAACGCCACCGAGAACCAGGGCCGCCCAGAGGGGTTTCTTCTGCTCCGGGTCTTCGGCGGAAATTCGGCAGCAGGCCCTTCACTCGCCCCGGGACCCGCCGCCGAAGTGCCCCGAAGACCCGGAGTGGAAGGACCCCTGCCGCCGAGAACGCAGCTTCAGAGGAGGAGCTGCCGCTGATCACTGAGGAGGAGCGCTGCCACCTAGGGTGGCAAAAACCCTGGCACCGCTCCTGACTGTAGCACCTATCTAAAAACACATTTCTTAGTGAAACATTTTCCCTGGCCAGTGCAGGCAGGATCGATTTTTCAGATATGGTGCTGAATGTGCTTTTTGTCTGTCCATCTCAGGTGTCTGATAGTCCAAGTGGTGGAAAAAGATCCTTGGCACTTTTTAAAATGATTTAAGGAGTCTTGGCAAACATTCTGTCTCTCATCAGAGCAGAAACTCAAAGCTTTGTGAGACATATTTCAGAGTGCGAGCGTGCTACTGTAGCAATCAGAGTCTAGACAGCCCAAGGAAAACACAGGAGGTCTAAATCCCAAAGAATAAGTACTTGAATCAACTCATTGTATACAATGCTATTGTGTATAAAATATGCTAAGTAAGATTTTTTTATGAAAGATCAGAATATTCTGAACTTGGTCATTATGAGATATGCATACAGACCGGGGTTATGAGACTATGTATTTCTGTATATAGAATAGTACGCTCATGACTGGTACCACAATTTCAAGTACACCTCACAGCATGGAGGGCCTCCTCCAAAGCTAGTTGTTCATACACAAGTAACTTCAAGGGCCCATCTATTGTCCAGGCAGGAAAAGACCATGGTGGACCATTATAGTTAGTGGTTAAATACTGAAGCAACTTGAAACTGAAAAGAAAAACCCAGTCTTGGAAAGCTAAGAGAGGAGAGAATTTTCCCCACCATGAATCACCATACGCTGAGAAAAAGCAAAAAAAAAACCAACCACCTGTAAACCTTTAAAAGAAAAGGGATTTGAGGTGAAGCTCATCCACAAACTGAGGGCCAACATATAGGCACTGTTCTGTCCATGAAATGCTGGATCTCCTCTTTGATGGGGGCACACTGGGAAACTGTACAGAGGCAATAGGTAACTTATATTAGAAAAATGAATTTAGCTAATATAGACATGTAAAGCCTGAAGTTGCATCTTCACGTTTATTTTCTGTGTAATGTGCATGTGCTTGCTTTTCCTTACTATTTCCATCTTTGAATCTGTGATTTTTCTATTAGATAAACCTTTTGTTTATTTTTACCCAAAGCAGGTCTCCAGTGTTCAGACTTTGAGGAGTGCATGTGCCAAAGTGAATTGATAATTGGGGGCAGATTTCACTCCTTCGGGGAGGGGGGGTGATGAACCACAGGGAAAAGTCAAAATGTCTGATAGGTAAGAAGTTGGGGTAGATGGACTTGGGAACACTCTGGATATGAAGGGCTGTTGACGTCACCCTGCAGGAGTAACTAGCCTGATGGAAGCCAGGAGGAGAGCTCGCTCTGAACCATAGCACCATAGAATTGAGGCACCCAAAGTTACAAAGTAGGCAGTGGCAAAACCCCTCATTGCTCTGGGCGATCCCCAAAACATCACAGCTACTTGGTGTGTCTGTACAGCCACTATGGAACCAATATTTAATAAAGTAAGTCAAGGTAACTAGAGTGTAAGACATGCTATGTGAAGCAAACCCTAACCTATTCTATTCTCAGGTAATAGGCATATTCCTAATAACTGAGAAATCTACTCCTCAGCCCCCATCCCAAAAGCATCCTAAACTCCAGCCAGTACTTACAAAAGCATCACTTAGTGCAACTGATCTCTCCACTCAGTATCTAACCTCTTATTTTTAAACAAACTAACTGAGAAACAAACCAAGATCACCTGTAACTTCACTTATATATTGCCAATATCCTGAAGTCCTCCTGATCAGGCTTCAGGTCCGGAAATGGAAACAGTACATTACTAGATTCCTCTACAGCACTGGATGTGGTCAGTCATGGAATGCTGCTGTCTTGTCTTTAAGATGTAGCAGGGGCTAGAGAAGTTGCACTGAGATGACTGAAAGTGTTCCTCTTCTTCTCAGGCTGCACTCAAAGAATCATGATGAACAGGTACCCATCCTCGATCCATACTCTCTGCTATTTTACTCAATATCCATCTGAAGCCCCTATGGGAAATTGTGAGATAAAATGGATTAAAATGTCAACAACATGCTGATGCTACCCAGCTCTATATCTCTTTCACATCAGACACAATGGCACTATCCCCTAGATCTCCAAGAGGATGGATAAGATCAGCAAGTGGATGAAGCTGAATCCAGGAAATACCAAAATGATTTTAGTGGGGAGACAACAGCACTTTGAAGAACTCAGTGCTTCCATAACATCACCTTCCTTTGAAGAAATTTACCCTCAGGTCTTTATGACTGTTGACAGCCAAATTATTCTCCTGAATTGTTTTTAGGTACTGAAATAGCCATAGCTGTGGAAAATAAAAACTTTCTGTTCAATGGCTAGCAAGAAAAATCCCTCCTCTTGGATTTGGATTTTGCATAGTAATCCACTAATTCATTACTTTCAGAATGTGGCGGCCCATCTTCTCATCCAAACATGCTGTCAGGACCACATAATCCCAGTGCTCTGCTCTCTTTAGTAGCAACTCGTTTAATATGTCAAATTCAAGGTTTCAGTCCACATCTTCCAAACCCTCCATTGGATTGTACCTAAGGGACAGCTTCATCTTGTACAGGGGTTCTCAAACTGGGGGTCGGGACACCTCAGGGGGTCGTGAACTGTCAGCCTCCACCCCAAACCCTGCTTTGCCTCCAGCATTTATAATGGTGTTAAATATGTAAAAAAGTGTTTTTAATTTATAAGGGGGGTCGCACACAGAAGCTTGCTATGTGAAAGGGGTCACCAGTACAGAAGTCTGAGAACCCCTGATCTTGTATGATCATGTAATGAGGCCGAAGGACCTCTCTCCAGTACTGAAAGGGTTAGTGCCCCCTGGTGGGTGCAAGAAAACATGCCCTGACCCCCTCACAGTAAGTGAAGAGGTGGGGCTGGAAGTATAAGAGCAGGGCTCTGTAGCTCAATTATGGCTGGACCAGGGAAGGAGGCTGATGTCTTTCTGAGCCCTCTGTAGAATCTGTGACTGGACGCTGGGAGTGAAGGCACACCCCAACCACCAGAGATCGAGGAGCCAGGCAGCAATCAAAGTATTGCCTGGCCACCCGAGCAGCGACAGAGCACCCCTCGCAGAGAGCATACATAATGCCAACAGCCCCCGGTTGTCGGTAAGCGCGATTGAACCAGGGACCTCTGCAGCTTAGTACATGAGCTTTTACTGCATGAGCTAAAAGCCAACTGGCTGGTAGCTAAGACTGTAGAGCAGACTCATTTTATATCTCTCTCTTTAAGTGGTCTTGGTGCCACTAGATGGGACCGAACACCACACCCAGAAGATGTGTGGGTTACACATAGAAGTAGCTGAGGGAAACCAGACCTTGATCTGGTTTTGCTGCTGGGAAGTGAGGCAGTGTGCTCCAGTGGTTTACCTGCTGACCCAGGGGCAGGATCATCGCCACTGTTAGGGCCCGGGCTGGAGCCTGGTGGAGTAGGGTGAGCCTGGGTCCCCCTATCGGTTGCCGCTAACACCACCCATGGGGTTGACAGCTCACTCACCCGTGGCCAGAAGGCCTTGCTATAGACTGTTTCTGTGCTCTGCCCCACTAGGGGGCCAGAGCCCAAACTGCTATTGATTGCTCCAGCCATGAGGCTGTGAGCTATAAACTATTTTTCCTGCTCTACCTGCATCCAGGGGGCTGGAGCCCAAACCAATGACCATTTACCCCGTCAGGAGGGGACAGCCCTGATCCTGAAGGGGAGACAGCTACAGATCATAATCACAATCTGCCATGTCAAATACACTCATCTGGAACAATCTCAAATGTGAGATTCATATATGCACAGGACTCACAGCTTTCTCAGTAACTGGACAACCGATCTAACACACATCTCTGCAAGAGATCAGAATGGCCATGAACTTCGTGCCTTCAGAACAAAATGCAAAACTCACTCAGTCTTTCTGAAAGAAAGAAAGAAAGAAAGAAAGAAAGAAAGAAAGAAAGAAAGAAAGAAAGAAAGAAAGAAAGAAAGAAAGAAGATTTGTCAAATCCTTGCAGGCTGGAGGAAGGAGAGATAAATACCACCATCTCTATGAATACACTTTTAAAAGTCTAAAAGGTGCTCAGATACCATGTGTTAGGGTTCAGGGGTGAATTCTGCCTTCGATCCTTCTGTCATTCTCTGCAGGGGTACCCTTTCTAAGTGACAGGCCTGTGACTCACTGTCCTTCCCTCAGGCTGTGATTCACTTCCACTCTTTTACTGGATCACCCCATTTATCAATTGCATTGCCTCAGCAAACCCAGCTAGGTTTGGACCCAGCTACATGCTTTTCTGGGAAGATGTAACCAGTATGAAAATGCAGTGATGGAGAAGCGGCTACTTCAAAACAAGAGTATTTATTTGTCCATAGGAATTAAAAAGGAGAGAGAAAAAGGCTAAAACAACAAAAACCTTTACACATATTTTCTTACCTCTATCACATTCTGGGATGCAATCTAGATCAGTGAGGGCTTTGCTGTTGTAGCTCCCAACCTGGGCCACTCACAAACAGCCTACCTGCATGCAGGTCCCACCCTGATTGTCTGTCTATCGCTGCAGCCCTAGTCCAGCAGCTCTGACACCAGCAGCCTGCCAGCAACACACCAGCCACACTCTTGCTTCCACCCGCCTTTTTATTTCTTACAGGGTGATCCCAACACACTCCCAGTCCTGAATTTTCCCCAAACAGATGTGTTCTGCATTGTCCCACCCTTTCCTGGACAGTTCAGATATTAAAGGTTTGTTGCTACTGTAGAGAGTCAATTTTCAACAATTTGTTACTTTATCTGGCGTTACCAAACAGTTCCGTTTAAACACATCACTGGATTGGTTTAGATTAAAAAATAAAACAAGTTTATTAACAAAAGAATTTAGGATTTTGAGTGAATTCAAGTATAAGAGATAAAGCTAGAAATTGTTACAAGCAAATAAAAGTGAAAACATACACCTAAGTCTAAAACTTAATCTAGCAAGTTTTGGTACTAGGCTTTTGTTCAAGAGGGCCTTTCTCACCCTCAGGCTTCCAGCAAGATGATGAAAGATAGTGACTGACCCTTTTCTTGGTCAGGGTCTCTCCCAAAGGTGCTTGTGCCTTAGGTGAAAGAGAAAATGAGTGAGTGAGTGAAAGAGAGAGAGAGAGAACACTTGGGGTTTTCTGCCCCTTTCTTTTATAGTCCAGTGAACCATTGAAGTGAATTCTTCTGAAGATTATCCCACAAACCAAAGTTTATTTAAACAGGAAAGGTTGCAACATGGAATTTGGTAACAATTCTTGCCACCTGTGTTTGCTAAAATGCAAATTTGCTTTATCTCCTGCCATTTCCTCCCCCATGGTCTTGAGGACCCTGTTTACTACTTATATGAGGTAAACACACATTCGTCTGTTTATGATAGAACTGTTTAACAACTTTTGCTTAGGTGGGGCTGTGTGGTTTTGAATATGTTCTACTAACTTTATACAGGGAGATTTCATAACTGTACATATAATGTTGCTACATACATTTCAACACAATAATATTAACCAGTGAGTTATTAGTTCTCACAAGGCATATTTTGTACAAAGATTATTACAATGGCATGTAGGGTGTGAATACGGGGATGCTTTCGGTCACAACCTATGCTTAGCATTTGCTTAATTTATCCCGGGTGCCCCAGCATCTGGGATTGTGATACAGTCTGTTTCTCTATGGGCTCTTTCTCTCCCTATCTTCATCAGTCTGATTTTTAAAATAGTTTCCAAGTCCTTTGTTTAAGATTTCCTGCCTGGGCTTTCATCCCTACCCACTGGACTTACCAGCCCACCAGCAGATCAGAGCATGGTGGGGAGTGAACCTTCAGAGGAATTTGTCACCTGTATTATGTGTCAGGTATTGTTGATTATGGTTAACTACACCCACTGTCTACCTTTCTGTAGTCCTACAGAGCCCCCAGGGCTGAGTTAACCTGTAAAGTTCCATATAGACATCTCCCACTTATAAATAAATACAGGTTCACCCAATATTGACAAATAATAAAGATAACTCCCACATTCTTCACATCTTGGTGATAGTCATTATATAAAAACCTAGATTGTTAGATCAGCACCAAAAATGGAAAACTATAATAGTATTTGGAACTTCCTTCTAACTGAGTATGTAGTGGTTTCACAAGAGAGATGACTAGTCATGATTAATTCAATATTAAACAGCTGTCGGACAATCATAGAAATATAGGGCTGAAAGGAACTTTCAGAAGTCATCAAGCCCAGCCCCCTACATTGGGGCAGGACCAAGTAAACCTAGACCATCCCTGACAGGTGTTGGTCCAACCTGTTTTTAAAAGCCTCCAATAATATGGATTTCACAACCTCCCTCAGAAGCCTGTTTCAGAGCTTAACTGCCCTTTTAGTTAGAAAGCTCTTCTTCATAGCTAACCTACATCTCCCTTGCAGCAGATTAAACCCATTGCTTCTTGCCTGACCTTCAGTGGATATGGAGAACTATTGATCACTATCCTAAAACTTATCAGGTTCCCCCTCAATCTTCTTTTCTCAAAACTAAACATGCCCAGCTTTCACCTTACCTCACTGGTCATTCTTCATTTCTAAACATTTTATCATTTTTGTTGCTCTCCTTTGGACTCTCTCCAGTTTGTTCACATATTTCCTAAAGTGTGAAACCCAGAACTGGACACTAGTGCCAAGTAGATAGGGATAATTACCTTGTGTTTTATATATGACACTACTGTTAACACACCCCAAAATGATATTAGCCATTTTTGAAGCTGCATCACCTTGTTGACTCATATTGAATTTGTGAAAAGCAACAAAGAGTCCTGTGGCACCTTAAAGACTAACAGATATATTGGAGCATAAGCTTTCGTGGGTGAATGCCCAACGAAAGCTTATGCTCCAATACATCTGTTAGTCTTTAAGGTGCCACAGGACTCTTTGTTGCTTTTTACAGATCCAGACTAACATGGCTACCCCTCTGATACTATTCAATTTGTGATCCACTATAACCCCAAGATCCTTTTTAACAGTAGCTAGCCAGTTATTCTTTGTTTTGTAGTTGTATGTTTGATTTTTCTTGCCTTGTCTTTATTGAATTTATCTTGTTGATTTCAAACAAATTTTCCAATTTGTCAAGGTCATTTTCAATTCTAATTCTGCCCTCCAGAGTGCTTGCAACTCATCCCATCTTGGTATCATACTCAAATTTTATAAACATATCCTATCTCAGTCATTAATAAAGATAGTGACTAGTACTGGACCTAGGACTGACCCCTGTATGACCACACTAGATCTGTCATCTCAGTTTGACAGTGAATCACTGATAACTACTCTTTCAGTACGGTCTTTCAACCAGTTGCACACCCACTTTATAGTAATTTCATCTCAACTACATTTCCCTAGTTTGCTTATGAGGATGTCATGAGGGACCATGTCAAAATCCTGACTAAAATCAAGATACATCACAGCTACTTCTTCCCCCTATCCACTAGGCCAGTAACCTTATCAAAGAAGGAAATTAAGTTGGTTTGTCATGATTTGTTCTTGACAATATATAAGATGAATATTGTCTCTAAAATCCCAGCCTCCTGTTGATGTCAGTTGGAATTCCACTCATCTGGAGAGAGCATAATACTAGTCAAGAAGAGTATAGTGCACAAATCAATTCAGCATATCTAAGATTAGAATTGTGCCCTCATCTGATGAATAGTCTTGCATTGACATTGGGAACTAATTAATTGGGCCATTTATTGCTCCATCAGAATTGTCCTAGTATAGATTAAATCTGTCCTAAAAGCAGGATCATTACTGAGAGAATTTTTTCAGCATTTAAAAATGGTCAGGAACATGTTTATAAAATACTCCTACAAACATACATGAAATAGTCATTTCTTATTATGTAGTTTTTAACATTACAGCGAAAAGTATCTTTTATAAGATGTTCAGAAGCCACACGCTACAGTGGCTGAAGAAGAAATAACATATACCAGTGTAGCTGAAATTAAAGCACTATGTCCACTGAACATTTGCATATAAGATCAGGGTAAAGCAGTAAAGAATGTACTGGATGACCCCTTGCCCATTTAAGGCAGGTGCAACTCCCTTTGACCTCAGTGGTGCACGATCACATACATTCAACCTGAGTTTCTAGACATCAGCGATTCAATCAAGAAGAAGAAAAAAATGGAGACATTCCATCTGATATTATTGTTTTCATTGTTATCAATAGATATATAGCTATAACTTAACACAGCAGGTAAATAATAATCGCCTATGTTTCTATATTGTATATTTTTAATTATGACAATATTTAATAGAGTATGAGGCAATATTCTTGAATAGTATTTAAAATATGGATTTAAAGGGCATTAATTCTATTCAAAAAGTCCATCTGTTGCTGGCAAACTCTCACAAGAGGTTGCATAGCAACCTTTATTACTGAATGCATGTGGTCAGCCTCCCTGGGTTGCTTTTGTCTGGCTTCTGAGTGCAGTGCCCTTGATAGAGAAACAGTAGGCATTCTTTTTTGGCTAGAGCTTTGCCTGGTGAGTGAAGTACTCACTACAGTGTACTTAGGTACATATCCTTGTGCTGTGATTTCTTACATATACACAATTGAATGTACTTTTCTATGGATGTCCCAAATTCCTGGGCTTTTGGCAGGTATTGCTTCTTTCCTTTATGGACCTTTATATGAAGAGAGTAATTTACCCGGAGCAAGTGGAAGAAAATTCCCAGTGTATAAAGTACTACATAAAATTACATTTTGAAACAACCTACACTGTAACTTGTATTTAAAAGCTTTAATTATATAGTTTATAACTATAATTTCAACATTACTTATGAAAATGTCTAAATATTTGTATGAAAAGTATAGGTACTGCAGATATATTTTTAAAAAGGAAACAAGCATTCAGGCACGATAAATAGTTTGTTTCTGAATGACTACAGAATAACTTTAAGGCCTTAATTCAGCAAAATATGTGTAAGTCCATCTTTAGTCAGCAATGCACTCAGCATGTAGGTAATTTTAGCAATGGGACTTAAGCATGTGCTTACGTGCTATGCTGAAAAAGGATAGACTGCTGAACTGGGGCCTAGAAGAAGTATGGTCCAGTGGTCTAAGCACAAAGCTGGGTATCAAAGAGTTCTGAGTACTAATACCATCTCTGCTTGTAACTCTTTGCTAACTGCAGTCTTTGGCAAATCACTTAATCTTTCTACCATAATCTGAGAAACTTGGATTAAAATGTATTGGCTATAATATTTTATTATTAGCTTATAACAGAATTTACAAATAAGTTAAGCAAACTATTAAGCTTCATATATTTTATGAGCATTATTGACAGGACTATGACATAAATGCTAGCCAGCTAAGAAGATTCCATATATCCAGGTTGCTAACATTATTAAATAACTGGGGACATCCCTGTTTTCCAGTCCTATCTTGATGTCCTTCTCATTTTAGTTCCTAACTCTCTGGAAAAAAATGGCTTTTTATTCTCATTTTGCAGTCTGGCCACTCGAAGGAGCTATTGGTCAGTTGAGCTGGTGAAACTGACAGCTGCCTGGCTGAATGCCTATGCTCTGTTTTACACAGCACTCAAAAGACACCACTCAAAACAGATAAAAATATATGCCCAAAAGAGCATATAAATTAATCATACAAAACGTAATGAAGGATTAATGAGATCATTGGGAGAGGACTGGAGGAGGGAGGATTGGGGTAACAACAGCCAGGTAATGCTGTAACTCAAGGCATGTCTACACTATGAAATTAGGTTGAATTTATAGAAGTCGATCTTTAGAAAGCATTTTTATACAGTCGATCATGTATGTCCCCACTAAGCACATTAGGTCGGCGGAGTGCGTCCTCAATACTGTGGTTAGCATTGACTCATGGAGTGGTGCATGGTGGGTAGCTATCCCACTGTCCCCGCTACCCATTGGAATTCGGGGTTAAGCTCCCAATGCCTGATGGGGCAAAAACATTGTTGTGGGTAGTTTTGGGTACATGTCATCAGTTTCTCCTTCCTCCCTCCCTCCCTCCTTGAAAGCAACGGCAAACAATTGTTTCACGCCTTTTTTCCTGGCTTATCTGCAGACACCATAGCATGGCAAGGATGGAGCCCGCTCAGCTGCGCACTGCTTTTGTGAGCATTGTAAACACTTTGCGCATTATCCTGCAGTATGTGCAGAGCCTGGCTAGGAGCCACCAGCACAAGGACAATTGTGAGGCAGACATGGACACAGATGTTTCTGAAAGCACGGGATGTGGCAATTGGGATATCATGGTGGCATTGGGGCAGGTTGATACAGTGGAACGCTGATTCTGGGCCCGGCAAACAAGCACAGACTGGTGGGACCGCATAGTGTTGCAGGTATGGGATGATTCCCAATGGCTGCGAAACTTTCGCATGCATAAGGCCACTTTCATGGAACTTTGGGAGTTGCTTTCCCCCTCCCTGAAGCGCAGGATTGCCAAGATGAGACCTGCCATGACAGTTGAGAAGCGAGTGGTGATAGCCCTGTGGAAGCTTGCAACGCCTGACTGCTACCAGTCAGTTGGGAATCAATTCAGAGTGGGCAAATCTACCATGGGGGCTGCTGTGATCCAAGTAGCCAAGGCAATCAATAACCTTCTGTTAACAAGGGTAGTAACTCTGGGAAATGTGCAGGTCATAGTGAATGGCTTTGCTGCAATGGGGTTCCCTAACTCTGGTGGGGCGATAGACGGAATGCATATCTTTATCTTGGCACTGGACCACCTTGCCAAACAGTACATAAACCATAAGGGGTATTTCTCAATGGTGTTGTAAGCACTGGTGGATCACAAGGGTCATTTCACCAACATCAATGTGGGATGGTTGAGAAAGGTGCATGATGCTTGCATCTTTTCAGAACTCCGGGCTGTTCAAAAAGCTACAAGAAGGGACTTTCTTCCCAGACCAGAAAATTACCGTTGGGGATGTTGAAATGCCAATAGTTATCCTTGGGGACCCAGCCTACCCCTTGCTCCCCTGCCTCAGGAAGCCATACACAGGCAGCCTGGACAGTAGTAAGGAGCAGTTCAACTATAGGCTGAACAAGTGCAGAATGGTGGTAGAATGTGCCTTTGGAAGTTTAAAACAGTGTGGGCACTTTCTGCTGAGTAGGTTGGACCTCTGCGCAACCAATATTCCCATTGTTATTGCTGCTTGCTGTGGGCTCCATAATATCTGTGAGAGTAAGGGGGAGACTTTTATGGGGGGGTGGGAGGTTGAAGCAAATCGCCTGGTGGCCAATTTTGAACAGCCAGACACCAGGGCAGTTAGAAGAGCACAGCTGTGCATCAGAGAGGCTTTGAAAAACAGTTTCATGATTAACCAGGCTACGGTGTGACAGTTGTGTGTGTTTGTCCTTGATGCAAAACCGCCCCCTTTGTTGAATGTACTTCCCTGTAATCCAATCCCCTTCCCCCCTTCGACCACAACTGGCAAAGGAAATAAAGTCACTATTGTTTTGAATCCATTCATTCTTTATTTATTAAAAAAAAATGAGATTACTGACAACACTGACTAGTAAAAGGTAGCTCAGGTGGTGTGGGGGAGGCGGGAAGGACAAGGCCACATTGCTTATTGTAGCCACACTACAAATCAAAGTTGTTTGAATGAAAGTCTTCTGTTGCTTGGGACATCCTCTGGAGTTGAGTGGTTGGTGTAGTGTAGACCAGACCTCAATGAGGACGGAATAAAATTAAGACATTTAAAAAAATGTAATAAAATCAATAAATGTCTTAGGCCCTGTTCTTTCAAAGAGAGCCATGTAGGTAAATCCCTGTGCCTTCACGGAGTTCTGCTGTTTTCAGCAGGGTTCCACATGAGTACATGAATCTGCCTGCTTGGTTCTTTTTGTAGGCTCAGGTCTTTGTCCAGTTGTTTACCTTTAAATCACATACCCAGCCAAATACATTGCAAAAAGGAACATCGAAACAGAGTTCAGTTTTCCAACAGTTTACTCTCTGCCTTAACTCCATAGTCCTATTGCTAGGAAATATTTCTTTATAGTGTTGGATGAAGGAAGGGAAGTGTGGGAGAGATTACCTCAAAATGATGGGTTTTGTATTTTATGAAAGAAAAGAGTAAATTCCATCTAAGCCTTTCATTTAAAAAAGCAGAAATTACACAAGAAATCGTATCCATTTGCCTCTCAATTCCTATCTTTCTTGTTTCCATTCCTATTCTTATTGACCTGGAAAAATAACACAGATGTCTCACTGACATTCACACTGCTTAATTGAAGTCATTAATGCTTTCGTTATCCTGTAGGACAAGCAGAAGCACTTCTTGCGAGTACATTAGAGCAGGTAACAGAGACACCAGCACTTCAATGAGAAATTCCTGCAGATGTCACAGTTAGCTTCATCTGTTTTTTGACAATGCATAATGCTTTAAAAGGCACAATTTCAGAAGTGTAGCCAGTAGTGTGCTTTATGGCTACATCCCTTTTTACACAACTGTTAGGCCCTATCTTTGCTGAGGCTTTAATCATGGAACAGTTTAAAAATTTGATTTAACATCATGGTTTAAACTAATTCAAGTTAAACAGTTTGTCTCTGTCCACCCTGGTCAGGAAAACAGTGCTTAAAATGAGTGAACCAGAGGAACAGTAAATTTTTTGCATGCGTCTCACGTAGTTAAACTTCTAGTGTAAACAGAACCTCTGGTGTAGCCAAGATCTACATACAAATCTAGCACTCAAGAGTTAGCACAAAATCCTCCCTCAGATACAAAGTCAAAGGAAGTTGTTCAAATTTAGTTGGACAAGATCAGTGTTTACAGATTTTACATATGTAATTGTTGTCATTTCTTCCTTAAATTGTTTAAATTATGTTGGTTCAAAATATTGGGGGGTGGTTTTATAAAAGAAGAGTTAAATGAAAGGGATTCTTATGGACCAGCTTCTGTCAAAGTATCACCAGTTGACTTTAAGGGTTTTCTTTGGGAATCAGAAAAGCTGTGTATCAAAGTCCGTGGGAGTCTTATTTAATTATAATTTCTGATAGTGCATCAGCTTTAATGAGAGATGAAATGAAGCTGATATTAATTTCTTACTTCCCATTTTTGACCAATTTGATTTGCAGATCCATGCAACTAAATATCTCTGGACTAATCTTATCCTTATTAGCCATGTTAAATTCACAACTGAGTGTAAGGTAAAGTGCCTAAAAGACTTCTCTATTTGAAAGAGGAAAATAATAATATTATTTAAAAAATTGAAATAAATGTCCATTAAAACATATACCATAATTTTTTCCCCACTTTTCACTGAAATTTCAAAATTTTCCCCACTGACTCTGCTTAAAAATGATCCAGGAAGTTTTCTGACCTTTCTTTTTACATTGGCCTAAGCATGCCAATATTGCCAACGTTTTATCAAGGGGCTCCTACAAACCTTTTCCTGTGGTAAACCTGTATGTACAATATGAGGGGTGCTTGTATTAGCATACAGGTTGGTGCAGGAAACGGCAATTTATATTCATTTGTATTCCCATTTAAATAAAAATATTTTACCATGTCTGCAAAAAGAGAGAGGGGGAACAACAATTAGCAAACAAGCTTACTGGTAATCCTTGTACTTTAAGCATGTGAATAACTCCATTTACTTACAATTCCTTGCTAAACTGGAGCCAGGCTGAACATACTGCTAATATACCACAGTGTTCATCCAGCACAATTTGAAGTGGGGCAGAGTAAGATGAAGGCCTTCTAGGAAAATCTGACTGTATTCTCCCCCAGTAAATTGTTTTGAAAACATAAGACAGTGCAATTCAAAGGCAAAATATTTGCTCTTTAGAGCTATTTTAGGAGACCCAAGGATAAAAATGATCTCTCATAGAGATAATTTATCAGTATCGGAGGAGGTAGAGGGTGACTCCTTTGAAGGGAGGGAAATCATCCCAATATTCTATTCAGTGTGATGGCAGAATTTTAACAAGGGGTTCCCAGGAACCCACTCCAGCACATCACTGGCATGTCATATTTATAACCAAGAATCTATAGGAAAATTGTGATACTAAGTAAAAACAAACTAATATCTCATTCACAATTCAGTGCTATTACTAGTTGACTGATTTCAAGCTAGAACTTAAAGCCTGTTATGCCAAATTAAACTGCTCTATTGGAGATTTCCCCTAGTTATAAGGTTCCAGCAATGACCATGAAAAGAAAAGTATAAAACTATCCAAAGGCTAGAAGCTGAGCCTAGACAAATTCAGACTGGAAATAAGGTGTATATTTTTGATAGGTTAATTAATCAATGGAACAATTTACCAAGGATAGTGGTGGATTCTCCATCACTGAAAATTTTTAAACCAAGATTGGATGTTTTCTAAAAGATTTTCTCTAGGAATTATTTTGGGAAAGTTCTATGGCCTGTGTTATACAGGAGGTCAGATTAGATTATCACAGTGGTCCCTTTTGGCCTTGTAATCTATGAAGCTATGAAGTACAGGGTTACATCTTGCTTGATAGATTGGCAAACATAATTTACACTTTTTTATATACATACTATACAACACCCATTGCAATATTCTGACCACTCTTTTATAGGAACTGTAGACTGTATTTATATCTTGCAATAATTGCATATTCTATTCAGTTCTTATTTCTTCTTGCCCATCTGCCACTAAATTTATGTGTTTATTTTTTCCCCGGCATTTGCTGTTTTCTTGTACATCCAAAAGAAACAGTCTATTTTGTATTATGGTTATTTTTTCCTGTGGAGAAATGTGCCTGCAAATGAGTTTATTGACTGCTTCACTTGAAAGCAAGTTATCATATAAAAAATTATGTGTGAGAACTGGTGCATTCATTATAGCTGACCTGCTGGGATATCAGCAATGCAATAATCCAAGTTTGTTGCTTAGATTATGTTCTGTATAAAGCTTGCAACATATTTTGTTTATATTATTGATAATAATCAGGATTTTGCTTCCTCCATTCAAAGGGAAACACATGGACATATGTTTATTTTATTTCTCAGAACATATGCCTCTGTTTTTTTTATACTCTTGGTTTATTGCCATTTAAGCAAACCATTATGTCATATATATATAGAATTTGGGAATCTGGAAATATGAAAAGTAAAATTTTAAAAGCCTTCTCCATTAATTACTGCTTATCCTTATTGTATTCTACATGCCTGTGCTGAGGCTCAGGTGCCTTGATGAGATGGGAAAGGCCATTTTATAAGTAAAACTAATGTCTTAAATGTAGAGACATTGAAGGCCTGGTCTACACTACACAGTTAGGCCAATGCAAGCATCTTAGGTCGACCTAGCTGTGGATGTGTCTTAAATTTCACTCTCACCCACATAACTGCCCTGCTATGCCAAGTTAATAACACCACCTCCCCTAGCGGTGTAGAGTCAAGGTCAATGTAGTTAGGTTGACACAGTGTAGACATTGTGTTACTTACATTGACTGTTACTGGCCTCCAGGAGCTGTCCCACAATGTCCCACAGTGACTGCTCTGGTCACTGTTGTAAACTCTGCTCTACTGCCCAAGGGTCAGGTGGACAGGAAGCCACCCTTCCCCTTTAAAGCCCTGCAAATTTTTTAAATTCCTTTTCCTTGGTCACTCAGCTTGGCAAGCATGCCTAGCAGCTCTCCATTGTTTTGTGCAACTGCCCCGGAGACCATGCCGGCTACACACTGCAGACACCCGGAGTTCACAGGAGGTGTTGGATCTCTTGGGTCTGTGGGGAGAAGAGGCTGTGCAGGCACAGCTCTGATCCAGCTGTAGAAACATCAACATCTATGAGCAGATTGCTCAGGGCATGCAGGAGAAGGGCTACAACAGGGACCAGCAGCAGTGCCACTTGAAAGCCAAGGACCTGCGGCAGGTGTACCAGAAGGCAATGGACACCAAGGATCTATTTGGTGAGGAGCCACAGACCTGCCACCTCTACAAATAGCTGTATGCCATCCTTGGTGGAGACCCCACCCCCCAAGCGCCCTGTGAATACTTTGGAGGAGCCTGAGTCATAGGCCCCCACTGTGAACAGCAAGGAGGAGGAGGTGGGCAAGGGAGAGGAGGAGGAATATGGGGGACAGACAACCAAGGGATCCAGCTGTGCAGCAAGCCAGGGCATGTTTTTGACTCCACTGCAGTCCAGCCAGTCCCAACAGATAAGCATGACAATGCGACCCCACCAGTCAGTGCTTGTTTCTCGGTCCCAGAACTGATGCTCCACTATCTGAAGCTGCTCTGTGAATGCCGTCAACAGCCTTGAATTGTTTCTTTCTATGTCCCACAGCAATCTAGCCTCCAAGCAGGGCCGGCTGTAGGCACCAGCAAAACAAGCTGGTGTTTGGGGCGGCACATTTTTAGGAGCGGCATGGCCGGCGCCAGAATGCCGCCCCTAAAAATGTGCCCCGGCCGCCCTAGCTCACCTCCGCTGCTGCTGCCACGGCACGCGAAACAGCTGATTCGCGCGCCGCTGCTCCCCGGACGCCCCCCGCTCATCACCTCTTTCCCGCGCCTTGGCCACAGGGAGTGTCCCCCTCCCTCCCAGGCTCTCAAACCTGGGAGGGAGGGGGAGATCCCGAGCAGCCGCGGCGCACGAAACAGACGTTTCGCGCGCCGCTGCTCCCCCTTCCTCCCAGACTTGAGAGCCTGGGGGGAGGAGGCAGGGCTGGGGATTTGGGGAAGGGGCGGAGTTGAGGCGGGGTCAGGGGTGGGGTAATTAAAGAACCTGGGGGGCGACCAAAATTGTTTTTGCTTTGGGCGGCAAAAATCCTAGAGCCGGCCCTGCCTCCAAGGCAGCTCCTCTTGCAGTTCTACAAATACTGCTGGATCAGATGCCCTGTGTTTGCAATGTTCATGACAACAGTGCAGAGATGGCAGACTGCGAGGAGAGAGATGCAAGTTTGAGAGGATTTTGAAAAGAAGCGTGACATATTATGGGATGCAAATGGAATTATGGGATGGAGAACACTGCATTATGGGAAGTTGAACCCATATTCCCAGTCACCCTTACACCACTTGTTTTGGCCCCATAAGGCATTGCAAAAACTTCCCCAAACACCCTGCGTTGGATGGTGGTGAGTTGCACTGTGGGATAGCTACCCATGATACACTGCATTCTGCATCGATACAAGCGCTCCTGGTGAGGACACACGCCGCTAGCACCAAGAGTGTAGTGTGGACACGCACAAGCGATGTAATAACTGCAGCATCTGTATGCCAATGTAATTTAGGTTGACATTATTTTGTAGTGTAGACATGGTCTAATAATAAATAAGAGCAGATTGAGTACAATATTTGGACAAGAAATGAAACAATCTTGTAAGATATTATTCTGTGTAGACAATAGCTGGACAAGCCCAGACTCATGGGGGTTCATGTACCACACAGTATATCAGTGACTGACGCGCCTAAATTCCATTAGTGTTAATCCTGGAGGTGATGTGTACTCAGCTTCCCTCTCATAGCCTGAACATGAACCCCGCAGTTTAATGGAATTGAACGATAGTACATTCACATAATTATATACTTGTTAAGGTGACTATGGTTATTTTGTCTGGCTAACATGACACTAATTTGTTTCATCTGTTAGGTTTAAGGTTAAACAATATTAATGGTTAGTGAATGGCCTAACGGATCATCTACAAGCCATTTAGGCATGCAGTGAACCTTAGCTTTTCAATGACTTCTCTAATGGAAGATCTATACGAGTCCCTGCCTACTGTCACAATAGAGATAGTAGGAGAGTCACCTAATCGAGTGTGATGATAAATCAATTGATCTGTAACCCTATTTTCATACCGTGAAAAAGATATGGAAGGAACATTTTACGATCACCTTATTTCCAGTTGAATATCTATAAATAAAAGAGACAGTTTCCTATTTGAAAATGTTCCCTTTGTTACTGTGATTCAAAAGCAGGGAGAATCTGATTGATGTCCTATTTTATAGACGTGTCAGTTACTTTTGTCATTTCCATGAGATTTAAAGTTCTTAGAAATTAAATATATGATGCAGAACATCAGAGATGCTTGCTCTTCACTGTCATGTGTAAGGTTAAGGATTAAGATAAAGTTGATGTGTGCACTACTTGTTTCTCCCTGTGAATGGCATCCAAAAATGCACTGGGATGATTTAGAGAGAAATCTGGAATGATGTAGTTTACAAAAATATAAGGCCTTTTGAAGATTTTTTAAACAGAAATTGGATTAAAGAAGATGTTAAAGACAGCGGACTCAGTATTGTCACTGTTTGATATCCAGGTTTCATGCTATTCTATGGGCTTCATTAAATGTTTTTCCTTTTGCCATAATGTCTTTTAAACATTTTTGATCCTGAGAGATTCTATATCCTCTCTAAATACTGACTCTATTCATCCTTGCTGCAGTTACAAACCATCATGAGGCTTTGACTATAACAGCTGTCGCATTTATACCTATGAGTGGATTCTTTTTACCATTCATTGAGCTCTCTGGCCTATTTTTTTTTAAACTGACTAGTGGTTTTGGGTGCCTGAGTTTTGAGATACTTAACCTGAGACACCTTAAAGAGGCCTCATTTTCAGAGGGTGCTGATCACCCTCTGAAAATCAGTGCCCTTTCATTTGTCAAGTAGGGTATTCAAAATCTGAGGTCCCCCAAATCACTAGTCACTTTTGTAAAAACTGAGGTAGCTAACATTCTTAGACAATGTAGTCCTAATAACTCTGGTATGCTGCTTGCCATTAAGCACTCTACATCTCCCAGCATTTCCTACACAGCAATATCTGAGGTATTGCCTCTAGTTCCTATTCTAATTCTACAGTATGTTAGACACTAAAGTGTGGTAACGTATGGTAAATTAAATTATAATTCTTTAATGCAAACTGCTGATATGTAACCAAATAGACACTGCTTTTCATGGATGCCAGGTAATCCTTTGTTAAATAATCTAATAAGGAGCTGACATGTGTACCCATCTAGGGAGGGGCAAATCAGGAAGCATATTTGCTGAATATGCCAAATATTGGCCATAGCTGTTCATCCAAATATAGCCAAATAAGAACCCAGTTGCCTAAAATTAGGCATCCAAATCCAAAGTTAGCCCCCTAAATACCATTTTTATTTATTTATTCCTTTTATATTTTAAGAGCCATATAGTTTATCTTACAAAAATTGTAAACACACAAAGGATAAAAATGCAAACTGCCAGTACCTGCCAAATCAACCCATTCCAGCCTACAAACTACCACCCTCATCTGACCATGACATCATGCAACCTGCTGAAGTGCCCTGAAAATCAACCGATTTGAGATGTGACAGAACTGGGATTGCAATGATTTCCAAGGTCAAAGGCCTCTCATGGAAAATGCCCTGATATCAGCCTTCTCTCTTTTTTAATCCAGGAGACTCTGTGCTTCAGAACCTCCAGTAATCATAACTGTGGCAGTGTCATCACTTAAAAGAGGTATTTAAGTATCTAAATACAAATTGAGGTCTGTAGCTGTAGGCAGTTAGGCTTGAAAATTAGGACCAATATGAGCTGATATTTGGTATTCTCAATATTTAGTCACCCATCAGCTGACCTGAGCAAGGATCAGCACTTTACTAGCTTTACCCAGTCCAGATTTATGTACCAGCTGTGTGTGGATTGCCAGGGTTCTTGCCACTAGTTTGGCATTTCAGACACTGCCACAGGCTATGCATTCACTTTTCAACTGGTGTCACTGTGCCTCAATGGGTCACAACCGAGAATACCAAATTCAGGACAAACTGCTAAGAAATAGGGCAGACGCACCCCAGAACAGGTGGTTATTTTTCCACGAGATATACCGAACCAGAACAAAAGCAAACTTTTGCCTCACCACACTGGCTAACAAGAAGAAATGCAGCCTTCTTAGGTACTCCAGTTCTGGATTCAACACCCAGACACTAGACTTAATGATGAGTAGTTATTTAAAACCAATTTCATCAACCAAAGGGTTCTTCTGATCCCAAAGGACCAGCCACATACCCAGGTCACTATACAACTCAATATATAATTCAGATAACACCTGGCAATACACATGCAGAGATGGAGAAAAATTCCCTAGCCCTCCCCAGGCCTGCATAGACAAAGGACAGAAGATTGGTGAACCAACCTCCTCCACTGACCTTCAGGATGTCAACAAAGATGAGGCAGTGGTGAGTCCCCTTTCCTTGGTCTCATAGGAAGTGGGAAGAAAAAAGGTAGCCTGACCCATCCCTCAATGGGAGGTTTCTTCAGTCCTGCCCCTTAGGATGCAAGTGTAAGTCTGGGGGAAACTACAACCCCCATCCTGCAGCAGAGAGGAAAGGATTTGGGAGAACTACAGTATGTCTGCTCAATCCACTCTTCCCCTGCGGTAACAGGGTGGATTTTGGGAGAGCATCTTGTTTCCCCCTGTTTCCCACCAGGCAATTGAAGGAGGCCCTTCACTTCTGCTCTGTTTGTGGTGAAATATTTGGGGGGGGGATCTTCTTCATTCCCCTTTCTACTGAGAGGGGGGGGCTGTGAGACCAAAACCACTTTGTTCTGGTCTGTGAGCACAAGCCCCGGGACTAGGACTATCAGCCCTGTCTATGAGACTGGAAAGGCTAACAAATCTTTAAAAATTGCTGTCTGCTTATCAAGCAGACCAGACAATGACCGTTTGCCCTGGATTTCAGGATCTGGTCCTTAGCTTTCTAATGATGTTGGCTTTTTCATTCATCTTGCCTATATCTTTCCATGGTCATCAAAAAGTGGGCCAATCTTGTGCTTAACACGTTCCCTTTACCCCACATCAATAGTTAATTGAGATTCAATGGCATTTAGAAGCATAGCTATCCCTGTGAAAAGAATAAACATCATGTAGAGTTAGTCTGAAGTACATAAAAACACTTATCTCAAAAGCTCTCTAAGTCTCTCTCTCTATGGGATTATGCCTATTTCATGTTCTTTCCTTCTCATATTGTAGATGCTACTATTAAAAAGTTAAAAGGTATGCAGCTGGCTAGATATTAGTGATGTCAGCTGTGAACTTTCTCACTTTTGTTCAGCACAATCCATTGAATCACCATGGCTAACTTCCACCTGAAGTCTCGTGTTTCTACTCTTTTCTACTCATCCCTGAACAAAATCACCATCTGCTGCAACCAAAGAATAACATTGCAACAATTTGATAACCTGCTATGGGATTAGCCAATTTCAATTCATGTGATTCAGTTTGAGACACCAACAGCTGAACCTAGGTCTCAGTTCTGTAATATAAAGACAAGTATTTCAGTTCACTGAGCTATCACACAGGGAGCTGGTTGAAGTATTTCAGCTGATGCAGTCACCACTACACAACACATGAAAATATGTACAGTCACATTTCAAATGTTTGTACTTCTATGCTGTGTTGATATGGAGATGGTCAAGGAAGAAGTAGCATCAGAGGAATAAAAGCATTGGAAAACAGCCTAAAACTTTAGCTTTCAAAACCTGTATTGGTGGTTTTAATCATATTTTTTTCAGACCATTTCTGAGTAACATCAAGTCCTCAAATTCCCTCACGTAAATAAATAAATAATTGACACACACACCCCAAGCATTTAAAAACTACATTAGCCATTAAACATTTGGCTGTCCACCACACCTGCTGAATTCAATGGAATGTTAAGATATCCCCAGGATTTTCAACAGCATGGCAAGTACTTTCCGTATGGATGAACCTGAACATTTTTTATTTACGATAATAGTGACACAGAATCTGAGCCAAAGCCCATTGAATTCAAAAGGTGTCTTGGTTTCTATATCAGAGGGGTAGCCGTGTTAGTCTGAATCTGTAAAAAGCAACAGAGGGTCCTGTGGCACCTTTGAGACTAACAGAAGTACTGGGAGCATAAGCTTTCGTGGGTAAGAACCTCACTTCTTCAGATGCAAGACACTTGGTTTCTATATAAACTCTGCTTCTGTTCTAAAATTATTGAAAGTCTTTCTACCTAGAACCAAAGTTCCTAAATGCTATTTCATGCCTCCTTCTTCCCTCCCAGGCACAGACATACACTCTGGTAAGATCTCCTATTATAAATCAAAAGGTGGGCCATGTTTTCTTATCCCATGTCTACCCACGTAGCAAAATCTCACTTTCTTCTGAAGACCTTCACCTGCTTGTTACATAGTTGTATCTCGTTACTGTGGGGAAAGCAAATGATTCTGATTATCTTGTCATTTAAAGAGTGCTCCACACCCAGCAGCTCCTATTGAGAACCAAAGTACTCAAGAAGAAAGGAGAACATTGTATGTTGCTGGGTGCTGAGCACTTTTTAAAATCTGTCCCCTTAGGGCTGGTCTACATATACAGTCTTTGTACTAATGTTACTACCTCAATTCAGAAACCAAAGCAGATAAATTGTGACAGCATCCTAATGTGGATGCACTTATAGTGGTATAAAGTTGCCAGTTGGAGTAGATTATGTTGATAAATTTATCAAAAGGACGCTGTTCTAGCCTGAAGTTTTGGAAATCTGTCCCCTATTCTCAGTCCAGGTGACTTATTTAAAATGAAAGAAAACAGAAAAGAGAGAACAAATATAAAATCTAATATTGAATTAGTAGTAGTGGTAGTAGTCAGGGTCATCTCTCTGGGAGAGAGGGAACATAGGAATTCACTTTATAACATCCTGCATTTGAACTGATTCACAAAATGGCAGCTTTCTCACAGCTGCCCCTGCACAACACAGGAAAACTCCAAAACTGTTAAAGGCACAGTCCACAGAAGACATAGTGACAAATCTCCTTTCATTTATATATCTACATAAACCACATCCTCAACATCTATTTCAATAGGCTCTAAGCTTCCAAGATCCTTAAATATAAACCTGTCCGAAAAGAAGGGATGTTAGAGAATTTTTGTTTAACGCCTACTCTACTTCACAAATTTATAGTTAAGTAGATTTGAGTGTTAAAATGATTTGCTTTAGGGCTGTTGGAAAATCAAGCCACAGAACTAGCTAGGTCAAATGCTTCATGCATATTTATTCCATTGTCAAAACTAAAATGGAATGTCTGTTTCCCCCCAGCAAACATAGTTTTAGAACTGGTGTCATAATTGCTATTGAAAGTCTGAATGACTTAAACACTTGAATGAAAATCACTCTTCCTGTGCAGAAAAAATTATATCTCCTACTCTGATGATTGTCAGAACTCAGATGTGTTCAATATCACTGTCAGAGATGATGGTTTTATTTCATGTTAACCTAAGTAGAAATGTGATAATCCGTTTATTCATCTAATTAGCAGACCAATTCAATCTTGCCCCCAAATTATCAGGTTTACCTTATAGTTAACATTCATGTTTTAGAAATCTTTTACATGTACCATAGTCAAGTAAAATGCACCAACACATATCAGCATACTAGTCTAAAAACATGAAACCAAAATAGTCTAATTCACCACATGTTGTAGCTGTAGTATAGTCTAAAAACTTTTCCAATTATCTCCTCTCACAGACGATCCACTTTTCATTCTTTTGTTTTGGGGAAGAGGGAAATCACATATAAGAAGAAATAGTAGCTCATCTGTTATTGATGAAGAAGCAATACGTAAAGATACCCTGTGATCTCCCAGAAGACCATCCTCAGACCGCATGCTCTGATTTGTATTCTCATCATGCAATTCTCCTCAAGGAGTCAAGTCTTCATAGCACTCAGCCAAGTTCTTTACATTTATTATGTTTTCTTCAGGTTGTTGCAAAGTCTCCTCTTGCAGAGTCTCATTGTTGTCTAGCAACCTAGACATCCAGTTTTAGGGCAAAATTTGTCCTTCCGCTTTCAAAGGAGAATTTTGCCCTAAGTAACTATAGCTAATAAATTAAAAGAGCAGACCCATCACTTCAGTCTATTTGTTATATTAGTATGGCTGTCATCAGATCCTAAGTTACCCATTTATTACTTCATCTGTTCTCCAGGTTAGACATTAAAACTAAATCCCTTTCTGACTATATACTTACTCAGATTAAAGATCTTCTTTTCAAAAAGAATAAGAGATAATCCTGGTGTCCTGTCTAACAATCCCATTTTCATAATGTAGTTGGAGTCGACGTAGCTTAGGTCGACTTACTGCGGTGTCTTCACTGCTCTACGTCAACAGGAGACACTGTCCGGTCAACTTACCTTACTCTTCTCGGGGAGCTGGAGTACCAGAGTTGACCAGAGAGCTCTCTGCCATCAATTTTGCAGGTCTTCACTAGACCCACTAAATCAACACCTGCTGATCTCCCAATAGTGAAGATAAGCCCCCACTCTTTCTTTCTTCCCTTTAGACACTTTGCAGCTGTTTTCTGCTTGACAATTCTACTATCAAAAAAAGGATGGCAACTTTCAGTACCAAATGTCAGTGCATTGAGGGGATTTGAGCATCTAACTGTGACTTTAGGTGCCTTAGCTCCTCAAAATCCCTGCTCAGCTGCTTCCAAACCCTATAGATGTGTACATTTCACCTAATGGGCATGCTCAAAGCAGACTCAGTCCTGACCTCCTTGCTCATGCCTGAGTCCTAGCAGGATTCTTAAATTAGCCTTTCCACCCTACCTCACCTGTGGGACCAGATATAGTACACATCCTTAGAGATACCAGTCAGGTCCCAAACAAAAGACAGGAGGAGGAATCTATTCTTCCACCTCCCCCATTTACCTAACAGCCCGGTGGTTAGCACCCTTATCCACAATATGCAAGACCCAGGTTCAAATCCCCACTCTACTAACAAGTCAGGTCTCCCACTGCAATGAGTCAAGAAGGACAAATCTTTTATCATAAACACATAATGATATGCTTGTAAAGCAGTTATATTATTAGAATATATAAAGGCTTAACACTAGTCTACTAATGTATTTTCTTCTCTAGTATCAGGGTCTTTTATTTTTCTCTCCTCTGTCCTACATGTTTGTCCTTTTATTGTTATAATACAAATATCCATATAGCTCCTGGACCCTATGGGCTTATTCTTCTTATCATTCGTTATTTGCTAATGGAAACACCCATGATATGCTAGTCACTTTCCAGACATTCAAGAAGGACTAGTTCATGCCTTCGGAGTCTTGCTTAGAATTAAAAAGAGCACACAGAAAAAAAAAAGTGTTGAAAATGTATTCCAAACATGGAAATGTAAACTGAATCCATATGAGACCAAAAATTCCACACAGATTTGCAGTGAGAGCAGCAATCAATGCATCACTGTTGGCGAATGTTTCATGTAAGAAAGTATCAATGTTTGTGGAAATGCTGTAAAAATCCCTCATTTAGGCTTCGATAATCCATTACTCAGCAAGTTTCGTGTAACTGTAGCAGTTGGCTCAGATGTAAAAGATCTCAATTATGGGCAGTGATAGCAGCAGCTGATGATATTAGCAGAAGTTGGCTGGAAATGCAGAGCATGGATACACAGTAAAATAAATTGGACTCATATCTGTAATAAACATTTGATCCCTTTGGAGATGACTCATCCTGGACAAAATGTTTCAAAACCCAGTTATCCAACTGAATATCAAACAAAGCATACAGGATCCAATATATGCATATTGCCATTGTGATATGAGTAGAACATCCATATCAGAAATGGCTCAGATATTACATTTGACACTGGTCCATCTTGCAGGTATCCAGAGTCCTCCAGGGAGCAATCATTCCATAGTGGCGCTAATATATGCTGTAGTCAAAGATGTACAGTCCACAAAGTGGTGATTCGGGCTGGAAGTAGCTCCCTTTTTGTTGTCTTTTTGTTGTTGGTTTGTTTTTCTTTTTTTTTTTGGAAGGGAATAGGTTCGGTAAGGGATTGGACCTTGACCACACCTTCATGGAAGTCCACACCTACTTTTCCTACACATAGCCAGAAATGTGAGCAAATGCTTTATAAATCCCACGTCCCTCTTGCTTATGATGACAGAAACATTGAGAAGGATCTTCTTTGGTGTAACTTTGTACATTAATTTGAGAGGATTGAATATAACTTGCACTCTTTGTGCATGGGCATAGTTTGGGAGGCAGGCATGGAACTGCAAGTCTTGGACAGGCACAGAATTTGCCCCCTCCCCTCAAGTGCAGCCCCATTGGCCTGACTGGAACTGACTCCCCAAATATAGAAGGCAAATTATGCCTATGCCTTTGTGGAAAATAAACTCCACTCAGTAAGATTTGGCAACTGGGATCCTGTAACTGATTTCAAGGTGTTTAAGCTCAGAAACACCCATGATTGTGAAATACCCAAAGAATTCATTGCATTCAGTAACTCTCACATTCAATTTCCACCTGCATGGTTTGGTAGTTTAGAGTCTCTAGTCTGAGATGTACTATAATACTCATAGGAATACTAAACATCCCAAGATTAGCTAGAGGTTTTTTCTTAAAGTCTGTGCATTTTTATCTGAATGTATTTCTTGTTGAAGGTCAAAACCCCTCTCTTTCTCATTCTCTGCTTCTTTTTCCTATCCCCTCCATGCAGTTGTTTGCCATAATTAGATTCGTATATACAAAGCATGTCAAAAATACTTGGTTAATACTTACAAGAAAATTTCAATTTAAATAAGAGTAAAACCCTTTTAATGGTAAGGTAACCAGAAAACATACACAATGTCTGAATGGGGGTGCTGAACACTACAGTTATATGTAAACCCTGGTTCACATTTTTAATACATTTGCTTCACCTAACTCTTTTATGTTAGTTGTCAGGGATATTCATTGAAATGGAATTTTCAGGGAGTATTGCAAAATACTCTCTGAAAGGAGATTTTGAATTTGTAATCTTGAGTATTCACCCCAAAGCTGAATCTAGGAGTTCAGTTTATTGGCTCAGAGAAAGGAATATTCATGTGGGTCCAATCAAAACAGCTTACATTTCAAACTTCACATATGCACTATCTGAAGCAATGCTGTCATTAACTGTTCTTCATCAATCCTTAGGGTGAACTATGTTTCACCTTAAGACATTTGTCAAATTATTTGAACAACTTACTGACACCGATAACTTGCTTTGGAGAACTTGCAAACAGAAACAGGAGGTAAATTCCTCTAATAGAGAGTTTGCTGAGACTAGTTCAATCAGTTACAGATATGTAATAAAAATCATTTGAATTCTTCAAGAACACCTACTGAAGATGGTATAGAAATATTGAAATTCTGCCAAAAAGCAAGCACAACAATTTAGACACTTATGTGGGCCCATTGCTGCAGTTTGGGCTAGTAGACTTTCTGTGTCTCCCCTCCAGACCTAACAGGTATCTTCAGATTCAGAGAAATCTGAACCAGTTGGAGGCATCATTGTAGTATGCTTACCAAGCAGTCATATTGTCTACTATTTTTATTCACAGTATAGTAAGAAAGAAGTATTTAATAGATTGTTACTTGTCTTTATCTTGAAGGTTTCCCTTTCTGATTATTTCACAACTGAAATGATTTGAGATTTAGATGGTGATTTACATTTAGGGTTTGTTAGCTCATTAATAGAAAGTGATATAAGATGATTTCCACTACAGCCACATTCCAGTTCTGTTTTAGTGCACAAACTTCTTTCGTTCAAGGTTGTCATTACCTTAACTTGCATTGGATTTATCTATAGAGAAAGATCACACAGGGCTTAAATTCTTACAGAGTATTTTCCAAAACCCCCCACATCCTTCCTGCTCCCCAACATGCTATAAAAACTCCAGGGAGTTGAAAATATTTACAGGAGCTCTGCTCCGGACAGCTCTGACTGAATTTAAATCCTGGATCAGACAATAAGAAGAAATTGCAAAGAAACTTTTCAAAAGCAAGTCTTAATATGAGCTTTCATTAGCATTTATACAGTGTAAATCTTAAAAGGCTGCTTATATATCTTTAGTGAATGTACATTATTAAAAACAGGCCTTCAATTCCTTTTAGAACACAAGCTGTGGTTCACTGCCTTAGATTTAGAATAAAAAAACACTACCTTGAGTTATCCCTTTGGAAACTGATTGTAAGGCACCCGCATACTATAATTTTTTTCTCTTTTACTAAAGAAGCTAACAGTTATTTCATATAACGAACAAGGCACCTCAGGAGCACACGTAAGGTGACCAGACAGCAAGTGTGAAAAATCGGGATGGGGGTGTGGGGTAATAGGAGCCTATATAAGAAAAAGACCAAAAAATCAGGACTGTCCCTATAAAATCTGGGGACATCTGGTCACCCTAAGTACACGTAGCTGACAGCTGGTGATTGATAACTCCAGACAACTAGCAAGAAATATAATTAAAGAGAGAAAAACTGGGCTTTATAGACCAAACAAGTGTTTACAGTTTAGAGTGTCTTTGGAAGTCCTCCCGGTGAATCAGGTAATAGCTCACTGTGTACACCAATTAATAACAGAAAGAAACAGTGTCAAAGTAAGCTGTAAAAAAATCAATTTGTATCTTCTTTCTAGCAAAGTACTGCTTTGAGATTTTCCACATCAGAAAGGATAAAAAGGTCTCTTCCCAAGTTTTTACAGCACCATGGGGGAGAAGAGATGCTGGGAAAGAGTTGAAGGGGATATTACGATTTGAAGTATCCCTGATCTGTGCTAGTAAGGCTATTGAGACCTGTCACTCATAAGGTTAACATTAAATCTACAGATATTAAAGTAGTCCACATCAGAGCAAACAGTAGGCTAAAGACAGAAAGGGGGAATGGTGTCTAAAAGAATATTAAATAAGACTAATCAAAATGAAGCATCAAAGTTATTCAGCCCCACATTCTGCAGCAGGAATGTTGTTCAGAAAAATGGAATCACCAGAAATATAAATTGAAAATAATCATTGGAACAATCCGGTATATTTTCAGTGGTTACAAAATAATGAAAATGCTGATGTTGCGTTTTTCTCTTGAAAGTATGTTTTTCGTATGCTTCTTTAGTTAGCCAACATCATTTCCAGCTACTGTTTGTTTACATAAATGTACATTAGCTCTTTCCGATCAGTACAGCTACACAAAATGCAGCTGTTTTAGTCATCTTAAAAAAAAATCACCTCTTGATTGTTTTAGGATGGAATCCAAGAAGGGATTTAGGCATCGCAACACTGAGTGTTATGACCCCTAACTTTTAGGCATGTAGAAAATCAAAGCCTGAGTTAGGTGCCTAGGCTCCCTATACAATGAATGGGCAGAGGTAAGTGCAGCCACAAAAGCCAGAATGCTAGGCAAGGAACTGCCTAAGTTAGCCAATGGGAGAAGCCAATCAGAAGGGTGTGTGTAAAGCCCCATCCCTGTCACAGAGAGGCCCCTAAGTTCAGGCTGCAGGGAGGACCCTATCTCTGCTCAACAATCCATGGACAGGAACCAATCACCTATCGTCAGGTGGCTTAAGCACCTAAGATGGTTTTTTTTGCAGGAATGAGTAAGGTGCCTGCCTCACTCTACACAAAGAAGCTGGAGGAGGTGGAGGAGCTGGTGCCCACCTTATAACTTTTAGCCCAGGGGTTAAAACAATCTCCCTAGCCTCGCCCCCACTCCACCCCTTCCCTCAAGGCTGCACCCCCACACCTCTTTCCACCCTGCCTCCTTCCGCCCCCTCTGCCAAGCATGCCCCGTCCCCGCTCCTCACCCTTCGTCCTTGCACCTCCTGCACACCATGATCTGTGGCAGGCGGGAGACGCTAGGAGGGAGGGGGCGAAGTTGATCAGCAGGGCTGCCGATGGTGGGGAGGCACTGGGGGAAATGGGGAGCTTGGCTGCCGGTAGATGCTAAGAACCCACTATTTTTTTTTTGGGTGCTCCAGCCCTGGAGTGCCCAAGGAGTCGGCACCTATGCATCCAACTGAAATCAAGTCAAGTCAATTGTACAACATCAGTCAGATTTTTGCTAGTCTCTGTGTGCACTTCTATATGCAAAAGTTTGTACATATTTACACATTTGGGCTGAGGTTTTGAAAGTCATCTAGGCCAGGGATTTGGATGTGCAACTGGATAATGAAAACTGGACATCCAGATCCCTTAGGCAGTCTTGAGAATCTATTGCGCACATGCATTTACTACATGTGTAAGTGCATGTGTAAAACAGCGATGTAACTTTTAGGGTGATTTATGTACACAAAAGCAGTAAAACTGTATGCAGACTGAGCACAGATTAGAGTGCTGGAAATCTGACTGGGAAGAGGAAGTTTAGCATTAAAATATTACTACGGTAAGAAGGTATGTTGAACCGAAACAGCTATTTCTACAAAAGGCTGAATAGTCAGTGAACCACGTTAGTATGAGATTGCACCTCCAGTAGTATTTATTGTCCACATTAGAAGTTTGTTGCATCAGGATACTGAGGTTAGCTGAGATGGTAGCTAAAAAAGATCTCATTTGCCTATTAAATGCTAAACTGCTAGTGACCTGGCATTTACTGGTGAATAATTTGAAAAACAACAGCCCTCCCATAAGAGGTATTCTGATGTCTTAAGAAACATTAAAGCAGAATCTCTGCAAATAAAGATGGGCTGTACTGGTTCACTTCAGAACGGATATCTCTCAACAAAGTGGTGTTTGGGAAAAACTACTAATAGAATATATCTAATCTATCTTCAAATTTTATATTCAGGTAGCAGCACAATGGTCAACACTTCCAGAAGTGCGAGTCTTCACAGCCACATTTCTAGAAAAGATCTAACAGTACTCATTAATTAATGCTCTGGTCTCAGTCCCTGAAATGCTGCTTCTGAAAATGATATATAAACACAGTGGCCCCTGTTAGTTAAAAGTGCCTGCAGGTAGGCCGGGGTTCCGTATTTGGGGCATATCTGCAAGCACCAGCTGCTCCTTGATATCTGTCCTTTAAACCATCTGTTTTTGTGCATACACTTTCCAGTACTAAAATAACTTTATTGCTTAATCAGTTCTGCCATCTAGTGGCTAGCTTTTAAATTATGGGCCTTACTAATACACAGCCTTCACTAGCTTGCAGATATTTCTACTCTGTGCCAGTTTTGAGGTGGGGGACCACAGACCTCCCATAAGAGCAATATCCATAATACCAAAGTATAGGTTCCTGAGGTTTCTCTCCTCCAGAAAGCTAGACAAGTATGCTCCATGCAGTGCTATGCAGCTTCAGCTCAGTGGAGACACTAATATGAATTAAGACCACCTCTTAAGTAAAAAATCCAAAAATCTTCAAAGATCCTCCAATGCCACAATCCTGTGAAGAGAATCCCTGGATTGAACACATCTTTGAAGGCAGACCCTTGTTAACAGCGCTCCCTTCTCCCTTGGAAAGGTGAAGCAACACCTCACCGTGCCTCAGGCTGATTAAAAAAAGTGTATTTGTACTTGCCTGGAGACTGTATGGTAAATCCGTCTGATTATTCCTATTTCCAACATAGATGTGTTTCATGCCCAAAGTATATTATGTGTATTTCTTTTAAGTGCATCAATCTCGGATGTTTATGAGTTACTTGCAGTCAGAACATTATGTGGCAATGGAACAGCAGTAATAAAACATGGTGCCACGACTGAGACTCCCGCTCCTCTTTCCATAAATAGCTGTTCAAAACTGCACAGTGCTGATGGGGGAGGGAGTTCTTGGACATGTTGGTGGACAGATGAAATTATTTCATTCCTGGGGTTTCCTGATAATGAGATTAGGTGATGGTTGTTCTACTATGGAAATAAAATTTCGTTCCACATGAAACTGCCGTTGAGTTTATGCTGACGCTTCCACAGAAACTATAAACATGTTTTGGAGATTTTAATATTTCTGTGCCATTGGCCAAGGTAAGTTTTGTAGAAGCCTTATGACACCAACAATCAAGGTGGAAGATTTTTAGGAATAATGTAATGGGATGTAACATTACTTGCCATCTTGCTTTAGACATGCTCACTGAAAAGTATTGTTTTTTTCCATTAAAGAACTGGAAATAATTATGTAAAGATTGTGGAGGAGCAAACTAACAGTTAAGGGCCTAACTCTGCTACCCTTACTCATGTTGAGTAATCCCTAACTACACAAGCAATAAGGCACTACTTAGGGTATCAGGCTCTGACCCTTAGGAAATACAGCATATCATATAATCAGGGCAATGTACTGAGATACTAGCTAAGTAATATAACACCTGTTACCTCTGGATACTAAGGGTCAAATCTCACTGTAGGTGTGAAAGGCCCAAAAATCTAACAGAAACCTTTGTTTCTATTGCATAGGAAGTTATTCAAACCACAGAAAGGCCATTCAAAAGGTCTCTAAACTGCAGAGTTTCATCTATGGTGGCCCCATCCACAGGAGCATAATTAAAGGGGTAAAAAGAGAGGATTGTGGCATGGACACAGGTAAGTAGATGAAGGTATGGCCAGTGGTCCACAAGCTGGGTGAGCTGACTTGATCACAACCCCATATCTGGGTGCTGTGGCCAAGCTGTGAAGATGCAACATGAACTACATCCATGCTGCTGTGTGTGTGGTGGGGGAGGCGCAGGATTTCATTCCCCAACACATGCATAGTGCCCCCAGCTGAAGAAAGCCTCTTTCCTATACTTTATTTTCTTTTGTGCTGTAACTGAGTCAGAATTTGACCCAGCAAGTTAGATCTATCCTTGGTGTATTAAGATCATTGACTTCCATGGGCTGCCCATTGTATTTTCTCCCTCAAAAAGAACTTGGACCATAGAGCTATAAAGTGGAAATTCTTGATGGAGAAGGAAAAATTCACTGCCTGTATCTGTGAAGAGGTGACTACTGGGGAACTAGCGTAATATTACCACAAATATAATGGCCTCAAGTTAAAAAAACAACAACAGTGAAATACTCTGAATTATTTCACACATTACAATACCTGCCAGATGCATTATTAATATGTTCCTTGGATCAGTTTTATGTGATTTTCATTAACTCCCTAATACAGACTATTCAACATGTTGAAACTACTGACAGCTTTAGATGTCCGCAAGGCTGATTCCAAGGTAATATCATAGCTTGAAGGACTGCATCTAAAAAAGAGAACTGCTAAAGCAGAGGTACACAGTTATTGGTCCAAATCCTCAACTAGTATAAACTGGCATATTTCTATTGATCTGAGTGAAACAACATCAATTTCCACAACTAAGGAGCTGGCCAATTATCTTATGCCCCAAAACCAGTCCTCCACAAAAGCCTGAGTAACAGGGTAAGGTAAGCTGATTCTGGGGCATGAAGGCCTACCCCCAACCCAGAGAAAGGTCATGGAAATGTAATCTGTTCACAGCTCCCTTTCTCCCTCCCATTGATGTTGTGGTCCAATGTTCATGAGTCCACAGTTTGCGGATCCACTGGCCATACCCCTGCCTCTCCCCTGCCCAGTCTACAAGTCCTCCTTTGCTCTTGGTTTACACAGTGAACCAAGGGATTGGATTTCCATGGAGTTCTCAATTCAGTTATAACTGAGAGCAGAATTTAATCTACTGTTTATTTCTGAAGAATAAATAATGGTACACATGAAAAGACTGACCTGACCAATGGGCTTGAGCAACCATCAAAGCAGACTTCCTGTCAAAGACTGTTTGTGTGTCCTGCTCATTTGTACCCCCAAAATCTATGGCCTACCCATACTAACACGTACTCTACGGTGACCTCTGAGTTTTACAAGTATTGTGGATGTAACATATTAGAAAAGCCTTATTTCCAGGGTAATGTCACACTATCTCCCATTGTTCACTAGCATTTTATGATGCAGTATGTTCGCAACACAGGAATACTACACCAGACTACACCAATGGCCCATCTAGTCTGATAGTCTAACAGTGGCCAAGCTCAGCCTCCAGCACTGCACTAATCCAACATGAACTTTGCAGAACTAGCCCATAGTTGAAGTTTCTTCTTGACCCCAAATGGTGATTACCTTATACCGTGAAGCAGTCATTCACAGAAGACCTACATTCTGTGTAGTACCAAGGGAATTATGGAAAACAACATGGTATGTGAATACCTTCCATACTGGAAATATCCAAAATATCTTTTTATTCTGAAGTGGAGTTGGTTGGGAAAAACAGAATTTCTGTTCCATAGGAAATTGCAGCATTTTGAATTTTGTTTTCATTCTGAATTGGAACAAGAATTTGAAATTTGTCACAAAAACATCAGAGTGTTTCATTTTGATAATGTCAAATCATTTCATTTTGATTATGGTGAAACAATATTAAATATAACATTACAATTATTATAAAAGAAAAAATGAAACAAAATTAAATAAAAAGATAATGTTGAAAAAAGATTTCTTCCCTTATTGAAACAAAATATTTTGACATTATCAGTAAAATGAGAAAGCTGAAACAATTCATTTCAGCTTTCTTCCTTTATAAATTTCATCAAAACTTCTGCAAAACTTTTCAATTTTGATGAAACTGCATTTTCTGATGGAAAACTGTTCTGTCAAATAATTTTCGACCAACTCTATTCTGAAGTGCGCTCTCTTTGCTCAATCTGCTGTTCTTACTGGTATTCAGTACTTGTATTACAATAGAGCAGTGGTGGGCAACCTGCGGATTGCGGTTGCATACCCATCAGGGTAATCCACTGGCAGGCCACGAGACAGTGTTTACATTGACCATCTGCAGGCATGACTCCCCGCACCACTTCCCGCAGCACTCATTGTCTGGGAATGGCCAACAGCGGCCACTGGGAGCTGCGGGTGGCCGTGCCTATGGATAGTCAATGTAAACACTGTCTCATGGCCCACCAGCAGATTACCCTGACGGATCACAGGTTGCCCACCACTGCAATAGAGCCTAAAGGCCCCCTCTGAGATAAGCGTCCTGTTGTGCTACATATACTGAGATACAGTTCATATAGCTCATTTTCTATGTAGACAAGACAGACAAGAGGCAGGAATGGAAATAGTGGCACAGAGAGGTGAAGTGACCAAGGTCACATAGAATATCACTGGTAGAGCTTGGAATAGGAACCATATCCCTGTCCCGTTCAATAGAGCTTCTCTGAGCAAGACAAGCTTTTGCCTTCAGACATCAGCTTCAACTTGACAGCAAATGCATTTCTCAGCCAGGGACCCTCTCTGATTCTCCGCTGGTGATTGCTGAGCTCTCTCTGTTACTCCCTTCTGTACAGTCACCATTGCAGACTTTCACACTTGCCCCCCTGACGTTTGACGACCCCTGTACGGATGCTTAGGCTACTATAGACTGCAATTTGTGCTGTTCCCCAGTAGACGGCTAGGTTTGTTGATAGTTTTTGTCACTGCCCATCCAGATAATTCATGCTCTCTCTCTCACTCCTCTGCATTTCTGTTTCTTCACATGCTTTTATGATTCTCTTTGATGTTCCCTCAGTTCATTGTGGGCGTCTCTAATATTTCCCTGAGAGCTGCTAACATTCAGAGATTCATCTTTGGGCCTTATTACTTTTGATGGTCCTTTGGCCCCCTTTAGTGACCCTCTGACTATTCCCAGATCATGTTCTCGCTCATTTTCTCTCTCTCCCCCACTCCTCTTCACATCCCCCCCACTGAAAAACAAAAAAGATTCTAAACTGATTTCAAACTTGCATATTTGAAGGAGATTTTCATGTGAACACCTGGATCCAGATTGTGGTTTTAAACCATAACTTGTACTGTCTGTGTGCACACAGAAAAGTCATATTAGGGTGCATTAACATAAGAACATAAGAACAGCCATGTTGGGTCAGACCAAAGATCCATCAAGCCCAGTATCCTGTCTTCCGACAGTGGCCAATGCCAGGTGTCCCAGAGGGAATGAACAGAACAGGTAATCATCAAGTGATCCATCCCCTGTCGCACATTCCCAGCTTCTGACAATCAGAGGCTAGAGACACCATCCCTGCCCATCTTGGCTAATAGCCATTGATGGACCTATCCTCCATGAATTTATCTAGTTCTTTTTCAAACCCTGTTATAGTCTTGGCCTTCAGAACATCCTCTGGCAAGGAGTTCCACAGATTGACTGTGTGTTGTGTGAAAACATACTTCTTTTTGTTTGTTTTAAACCTGCTGCCATTCCTTCTATCTGAAGAAATGTGAAATATCTCCTGTTTAATTTCTTTCTTATCAGATTTATGATTACAGCCCTTTAGCAATGCATGCTACATGTAAATAAAACAATTTACATTTAAACCTACTGCAACAACATTTTGTTTCACCTTGGTATATATTTATGTTTGGGGTTCTTTAAGAAACAAAATTGTGATTTAACCCAATATTGGCATCTAGTGCTAAAGCTGTCTATAGATAATCATCTCTATAAAGAACAGCACTGTACTATTATTTACATATTAATAGTGAAAAAACAGGGCTCTATTTGCCTGGATGAGTTGAAAGAAACGTGTTGACCAAAACACTGCACAAATGATGACACACAAAAAATACAGCTCAGTTTGCGGTACATCTTCTCACTGAAATGCTCACGTAATGACAATTTCACAGCCAGCAGGGGAAGAAGCCAGGCAGGACACCCCAGGGCTAAATAAAGCCAAAGGATGGGGAATATGAATGTTGTGAAAGTAGCCTCAGAGGCAGTGGCTGATAGAAGTAACCCAGTGAAAAAAGTGAGTGTAAGCAACTACATGAAACAGATCACCACAATCAACAGGTATACCAAAGAGAGCAGAATAGTAACTACAGCAAGGAGGCCAGGACAGAAAATGCTACCGCACAGCCCAACATGCAGCAAAATGGCCCAAGCAGAGGAAGTCTGAAAGAAGACAGTACAGGAACAGACATCAACTGCAGAGAATGTGCATGTCACAAGACAAAGGGCCCAGTGTACTTCACCCCAGCAGCAGCATCCATTAGGTGGGTGAAGAGGCAAAGGAACTGTAGTGGAGACTTTTAAAAATGGTGTATGATAGCTCTAGCGCTAATAGTTGTGGATGTATCAGGCCAATACAGATAAACCCTGTGTGCACCTCTCACAAAACACACTTGCATCAAATAGAGGCCCTCATCCTTAAAACGCTTGCATACATATATTTAAATACATGTGTAGTCCCATTGAACACACGTGTAAGCAGTATTGGGTAAACAAAGGGCACATAGCGCTGCACATAGAAACCCCCAAGTGAAATGCATGATCGCCATAGTGATATGTCAGTAGTGCTGAGGGGTTATTGGTAGGTACCGTGCTCATTGCTATATTCTACCAGGCCCGCTAATATTATGATTCTGAGGGCCACTGCTGTACTACTGCTGCTGCAGCATATCACTCTGGGTCTTTGCTTTTGTCTCCATTTCCTCCATGTTTCTACTGTGTGCACAGCACCCACATGGTAACTGAACTTCACTGGCCTGAAGCTTAGAGAAGCAAAAGATGCTTTGTGCCTAGATAATATAGTGTGTGATAAATTCCTTATAAATAACATTGATCAGTAATTTGCTATCAGTGCTCAGCTGTGTGCAGCTTACTCTCTTTCTGAGGTACATGGCCCTTCTTGCAGCATTTCTTGTATTGCACAAAAGAGGGACATCAGGATTTTAAAACTCAGGTTTTACTTCAATGGGGCTGTGCATGAGTAGGGTGTGAGCAAAATCTAGCGTTTAGCCCACAGACCTTTCTGCAATGATATGTTAATTAGCAGCAGGAGGAGGAGTGTTACCTACATGCTGAAATAGCACTGTGACATTATTGACATGAACTGTAACCTTATCATTGTTGCAATCAAGGTCCTATAGTTGCATCAAATCTTGTACAAAGGAGGTCATGTAAGGTGCCTATGGAAAGGTTATAATTTGCTAGTTATGATTATGCTGTGTGTATAATTTTTGTATTTGAAGATATAAATATTGGCTATGTAGTTGTATCTCAATGTGTTTGATTATAAGTAGCATCAGGGAAGCATTTGGTCAGTTTCTTGAGAAAGGACTATTCTGAGTAAGTGCCCAATCAAGAAACACTTAACTGACAATGGACTTTGGGAGATGCCAATCCACATCTGAGCTTTCCTGGGAATGTTCAAATTAACATGTAAACAATGGCATTGGCCTGCAAAAAGCTGAATCGTTCATGGACATGTGACTTGCCCAGGTGGCTACAAACTCCATCTTATTGCTGTGATTTTGCACAGAAAAACAAAGGGGTTTCTGCCCACAAGAGAGAATATAAAAGGCCCTGGAAGCCTCTCCATTTTGTCTTCAGCTGGCTCAAGAGATGGCCTTTCCACCCCAAATAGATGCCTGAAAGCCACAACGTTGGTCTGAAAAGGATTGGACCCAGACTAGGAAAGAGTCTAGTCTGTGAAAGAAGCTTATTGGAACATCTCTGAGGGTGAGATTTACCTGTATTCAGTTTCCTACTGTATTAGGCTTAGACTTGCATGTTTTGTTCTGTTTTGCTTTGCTTGGTAACTTACTTTGTTCTATCTATTATTACTTGGAACCACTTAAATCCTACTTTTTATATTTAATAAAAACACTTTTGCTTATTAATTAACCCAGAGTAAGTAATTAGTACCTGGAGGAGCAAACAACTGTGTATCTCTCTCTTTTTCTGGGGGGAAGATATACCTATCTCATAGAACTGGAAGGGACCTTGAAAGGTGATCGAGTCCAGTCCCCTGCCTTCACTAGCAGGACCAAGTATCATCCCTGACAGATTTTTTGCCCCAGATCCTTAAATGGCCCCTCAAGGATTGAACTCACAACCCTGGGGTTAAGAAGCTAATGCTCAAACCATTGCTTGATCCCTCCCTCTCTATCAGCATTATAGAGGGTGGACAATTTATGAGTTTACCCTGTATAAGCTTTATACAGAGTAAACCAGATTTATTCGAGGTTTAGGCTCCCAGAAAGACTGAATACTGGGTGCTGGGAAAGTCCCTGTTAACTAAGAAGCCCCTGAGCTGAGTGGATCTCCATTTCAGTGAACTGTAGAGAGGTGTGGCCTAACACCTAGGTCTGTGCTGAAACTGACTGAAGTGTCTAACTCAGCAAGACAGGAGTGGAGGGAAGCCTCTTCTGGCAGAGGGGTTTGCGATATATATATAAGCAAGGTCTTGAATAAAATGAACCAAAGATCACTGGAGATCATGTTCTCAGGCATTCCCATAAGGTTTGTCAGAGCTGACAGACAGAATCACTTGGTTCAGAGACACCACTAGACCTAGAGCCATAAACAACGGAGAATGAGACTAGAAAGTAAACATGAAAATGCCCTTCAAAAATCTTTGGAAATATTACTGAAAGGAATTCTGGATATAAAATAAGGAAATTGCATATGGTCAAAGAGAGAACTAGAATTTTTTCTCACCCCCCCCCTAAAAAATATTTTATTTGGCTAGTGGACAGACAGATGGATGGATGACAGATGGTAGAAGCTACATCAAATATATTTAATAACATGGGAAAAGCTTAAGGCCAAAATTGCCCAATGTACATTCCTAAACACCTAGATAAGCAGTCTGCTTTTACAAGTGCTGAGCACCTGTGATTCTTGTGCTACATGCATAATGGTTCTTGATTCTCTCATTGATTGCTACTTGTACCATAAGGGTAAAGGTGGGACTAAAATCAGTTTTCCAAAGACCAAATGCATGCTTTTAATTAAGGGTGGGCACAGACAAAAAAGGAAACCTGGAGGAAAGTGGTATTAATAACTATTAGGTGAAAGTGATGAATCAATTTATTTACCTGTAGGTTGTGATCAGACTTATAGGATGTGCTAATAACGCTATGGAGCTGAGACCTGATCCTTGTGGAGAGTGTGAAAACAAATCTGGCTGTCTTTCGTATGCTATGTGCACAGAGGATGTTCAGTATCAGCTAGGAAGACAGAATAACTAATACAATGCAGTAATAAAGCACCTTATTACGAAAAAGCAGTGAGCATGGTATGTATGCTACATAAGGAAATATTAGTTCTATATGTCCAGACAGGATGGGTTCTGATTGAGAAAAGGTTACACAACCCAAACTTAGATGGAGAGACCTTGTAGGGTGGGCAAAATATGAAATATTGTAACCTTTAATTACTAGGGAAACTGAGTGACAGATGTGACACGCAGGGAAATTAGACAATGTAAGAACAGCAGTCAGTGATTTGAAACAATGGTAGGGGAGGAGGAAGAGGTGAAGAAAGAAGAGTTAGAACCCAGCTAAGAAAGCAGTAGGGTGGGAAAGGAAAATAAAACACCAATTACACCCACGGTTTAGATCTGGGGCTTATTAAAATGATAGGGAGAATCTTTGATGGTGTTCAGATCCAAGTTGTGAGCCCTTCTCTTATATAGAAATATAAATGATATTTAATAAGTGTGTATTAACAATTGATAATTAGCAGTACTTTGTACTTCTATAGTGCTTTCCATCTGAGGATCTCAACTGATTTACAGACAATAACGACTAAGGGCTAGATCCTTCAAGATTCTGAACAACTCCTGGAGGAACTGTGACTACCCACAACAGAACAATGAAGGAACATTAAGCCATTGAATAATTTTCCTATAAATATTTTTAAAATGTCAAATACCAATCACTTCTTTGTGATGATCATCCCACCTGAGTATTACATTAGTTTGGTGCTAACTGGTATCTAATAATCTCTACAAATTGTCAGCATTCTGGGAAGCAAGGATTTTCCTATGAAATAACTGTATTTGACCTAGCACTTTCTGACTACAGCAATGGATCTGAAACAATGAAATAGTACAAGGCTCAGATACTTTTATATCTGACTAAAGAGGAGATTATTAAAATTTGCCTGAGAAAGAAAATTTTACCAAACAAATACCAGAGATATTAAAAAAAAATTATGCCCAAACAACTGCACACAACCCCAGGAGCATCACTTGAAAGATTTAACAATGTAAACAGAAAAATCTTTGCAGTATATGTTATTCACCATTCTTATTCAATGATCAACACCACTGCTGTCTATCTTCTTTATTTAGAAACACTTTGTTTTGCTGTTTGTCATAACAGTCAAATGTAAATCACCTATGCTTCATGTGTTGGACTGAATTCTGCTCTCATTTAGACTTCTGAAATCCCTATCTGTAGTTTAATCTGCACAGATTATATACAACTAAACATCTAGATACCTACAATTGATACATATTACACTGAGGACAATGGTCATAATTAAAAGTTAAGTCAAACTACGCCTTGGCTTTATTTGGTTTTATCTGATACAGCTTTTTAAACAAGTATTTGGCTTAATGTTTCTATTAATACTTTAAAACTACTTTTTCCTTTTGGTCGATAAATTATTGAAAGGTTTTGCTCTTTGCCATGAGCTAGTGCATACTGCCCTCAAAGCTAAGTAAAAGCTACTGTTTTGACAGAATCAGGGATCACACACACAAACTGCACGTCCTGTTTCCTACCAGCAAAGGGAGCTATACAACCCTTAAATGGCACTGAACAGATGTATTCTAATATCTGAAAAGAAGCATGAACTCAAACTTGAGTTTTATCATATACTGGATACACTGGACCTGGGTCTCCAGTGCCTTGCCTCTTTGTGCATTTATTTGCACCTGTGCAAAGCAAGTGTAAAACAGCACCAATCTTCTGTGTGTGTGCGGGGTTTCTTAAATGGTGGCTTGTGCTATAACCCTTCTGCTGCCATGTAAAGGCTGCACAGTAATACTGGAGCCATGGAACTTCTGTATGGCTTGGTGATAGCAATTATCTAATTTTCTCTCCTACACTGGTAATAACTGCAGAAAATGGATTTTTTGAATGGCTAGTGATAGCATATTGTCCTCTGATGTTTGCTATTCTGACTCTGTCCTGTTGTAATATGCTTGAGATGAGGATTATTGGAAGAACCACAGGGCCAGCCTTCAGGAAAATCGCACCCTGGGCAAACTTGTATTTTGGTGCCCCTGGCCCCAGCTGTCTTTCCAGGCTCCCCACCACATCCCAGTGGCCCCTCCCCCTGCTGCCTCTCTCCCCTCTACCCATTGCCCCAAGGAATGGGAAGCGGAAATCCTGCCACACTGGCCTGCACACCGCAGGCAGCGAGGGGAAGCCCAAGCCCCTGGCCTCTGCACCTGGGCGAGGGCACATATTGCACTGCTCTAAGGCCGGTCCTGAAGAACCACTCCCTTTAAACCACACTCTCTCTCTCTCTCTCTCTCTCTCTCTCTCTCTTTGTGTTAGTACTTTGTATCTCACTAAGCTAAGGTGACCTCGTTGATTAAATAGCTTAATTTTCAAACCCCAGTTATAAGGCACCTACTGTAAGATATTAGATGCATGAAGACTAAAGCTGATAATAGCTTTCAGCCTTGTTAACTTAGCCTCTTCTGCTCTTTACTATCTTTAAATGCATAGCAGCTTGTTGCAGGATAAAAGAGCACCCAATAATTTAATTAATTAAATTAATTAATATAATATAATATCATAATTAATTAATTAAATTATTGGGTGCTCTTTTATCCTTCAACAAGCTGTTATGCATTTAAAGATAGTAAAGAGCAGAAGAGGCTAAGTTAACAAGGCTGAAAGCTATAAGAATGGAAAAGGCTAGAAAGTGGAAAGGATGGGCAATGTTGCTCTTCTCTCTTCACTCATTTTTATTATGCAGTAAAACTTTACAAACTTTACACTAACTGAGGATCTGGCCCTTCAGTTCTGCATTTGCCATTTTCTTCTGACACCTGCTTTTCACTGTATTTCCTTGTATGTATCTATGCACTCCCTAAGAGGATGACAAATGATGTCTATGTATTCAATGGATCTGAAAATGTCTATATCATTGAGGCCCACTTTTATGAACAGCACAGAGCTCGCAAAATTCAACATCAGCTCCTGCATTGCACTGTGAGCAAAGATCAGGAATGATGATGCAGTTGAATTTATGAACAACTGAAATAAACTGTCCAGATTTCTTCTGTGCCCACCATATTTAATGTCTATGGAAATGCCTTAGTAGGTAGATAATGCTAACATCCCAGAGGGGGTTGGGTTTAGCCCTTAGCTGGTCACAAAGACTGACTGGACTAATCATAAGGGATGGATGACAAGTGGCAATGCTGGCCTCAGGCAGGGTTGATTTTATATAAGGCCATTTTATAAGGCCAAACAGGGCTGAGGGAAGCAGAATGGCTAAGGTACCAAGGTTTAGTGATTCTAAAACTACCATATAAAGCATGAAACAGATCAAATCTCATCATATTTGCTTCCAATAGTTACATCCAGGGACCTCTTTGAACTGATAGCATATCTCCCATTTAATAGAATGAAAAAATACCATAGCCAGATAAATGTAGAGTCATGTCAAGCAAGGAAAAAAATAGATTGCTGACAGTTCAAGTTAGACTACTAGGGAACCTAACACTTTCACTTTATTAGCCAGCTCTCCCTGTTCCTGCTTTTGGTAGCAACAAGTTCTGCTTCATACACTTGTACAATATGAATGGTACTTTTAAATGAACCTTTCTTCTCTTTTTCTAACTGTCCCCTCTTCCCTTCCATGTTTAAACATGCACAAATATGTACACACATGTATATGTGCGCACAAACATATAGATTTTGTTATGCCTTTAGAACACATGCCATTCCCCTCTAAGTACTTCCTATCTAAGCAACCAATAACATGAAGAGAGATGTACGGTGACACCAGAGCTGGCCTCTGAATGTTTCCTTTTGAATTGCCATGAGAAGTACTATTCTTTCATTATTTGTACTATATATGTCTCAAACAAAGTTCTTTTCTCACGCTATCACTATTAGAAATGCCACACAACTGCTATTTCTCACAATATTTCATCAGAAAACAAAGGCCCAGGGTGACTTTGGGGCATCGTAATCTAAGAAAACAGGAACCTGGACAACATGAAACCAGAACAGCAGAGGTTGGCCTCACAATTTTCCAAACACAAATATCCCTTCAATCATGAGAAGATCTAGGGAGGCAGCAGCCCCTGGTGATATGAAAAACTTTCAAAGGAAGGAACAGCCCTTTTGGAGGGATAGAAGGCTTTAAGGAAGGCCCTCCACCCTAAGTAAGCAGATATGCTTGTTGGATCTGCGTCTTATCAGCCTCTCAAAAAATCTGTTTATTTATAAAAGAGGCAAGTAAGAGAACTATTTTCAGAAACAAGAGAGCTAGTGAGCTTCAGCATAGCAGCAATAAAGAGGAAAAGAGGCCATAAACATCAGTTCTGAGCTGGAAGTTTGGAAAGAGATTTGTCATCTCTCATTTAGATGTAATTTTAGAGGGCAAGGGTAATACCCTGACCCCGGTGAAGTCAAATGGAATTTTGACATTGACCTCAATGGAACTAGGATTTCACCCTTCGAGTCAAAGGAGCTTTTCTTACGCTGCCTTCCCCTCTAATGCATGTAGAAAATGAACTCAGCAAGGGATGTTCACCTCAACTACATGTGTTTAGGCTGGTCCCTTGGGAATAGGATGAAACTGAGAAAAGAATCGACTTAGGCTGAATATCACAACTGTGGGCCAGATTCTGGCAATCTACTTATGCTGAGCACAGTTGCCAACTTTCACACGGTAAATAAGCACCCTGACTTTCACAATAAGCTAAAAGTCAAGCTAATCCCATTTCAAAATAAGGCCAAAACAAGCCAATCCCTAAGAACCCCAACACTCTATGTGACTAGATCCCCACGGTGTGCAGTCTGGGATTGTGGTGGGCCCGCTGTGCACCCCTGACTCTCTCCTCCCTTGCCCCCTTTGCCCCTGCCTGCTGGGAGTCAATCAAAAAGAAGAAGCAACAAGCTACAAACCAAACAAGCAACAAGCTACAAGTCAAAATCTAGCCAACAAACAATTCACAAGCCAATTAAGCCAAAAAGAAGCCCGATTTCTGTGTTTTTTTCATGGATATGGCATGTCTGATGCTGAGTAGTACCTTACTCCACATGCAGTATAAGTGAAAACAACATTCCTACTCACAGAGTAGGGTATTATTCATCACTAGTAAGGGTTTCTGAATCTGATCCCCTACTGAGATCTTTTAGCCTACACAAGCCTGCCAACTGAAGTGATGAAATTTGGGGGCATTTAGAACTATACTAGAAAGTGTTCAGGACCATACAATATTGTAAGGAACAATCCTGAACATATAAGTGGACAAATTACAGGTGACTTATACTAGGTCTTTTCCTTCCCTAAGTCAAGAGTAATATTTGTTGTGCTTGCTCAGTGACCACTAAGGACTTTGCCTCATCTTAGCTGTCTCAGACCTTGTTGCCCTATGTCCCTTGGTCAATTTTGTGTTGTTAAATATCTTTTCACCCCACCACAAATGACATCCCCAAATAATAATTGTTATCTGGTTCTTATCTAAGTTGACTCATTTCATCGCTATCTTTCACCACAATTGCTCTTTATTTGACAAGCTAGACATAAGGAATAAGAAACCTAAAGGCAAATAGAGAAGAAAGCAGCAGATGCCTGCTCTATTGTATTTTTAACGGTTTTAAATGGGTTAATTTTCCAGCCAACAGAGCTAAATCCAAGCGAAGCAGCACACTGTTTCTGCTACTTTGACTTCTCTTTTTGACATTACTGTATCCAATGTTACTAATGCCCTACAGCAAAATTTCTTCAGAATAGTCAGCTGCTAATGCAGCTCTAACAATGTACTTCTTGTAAAAGGACTAACAGTACCAAAGACCTACCTGGCAATGAATAATGTCATGTCATCATAGCACTAGTGTATATAATTGTGCATAAATAGTTCTCTGTCATATCTGCATCATCTACTCAATCAAAATGTGATTTGGGATTCAGGAATTCAGTACCTCCAGATTCTTGATTTAAAAAAAAAAATCACTGAATCACCATTTTCAGGGTTCAAATGGTACAACTAGAAGAACTAGGTTGGAGGATGTGCTATTTCCCTGAAACAACAACAGGTTTGGTTAATGACATGGGTGTTTGTCCTCTGGGAAACATGGCACATGTAGCAAATAGTCTATCCTCATGACCTAGGCTATGTGGATAGTTTTCTGAAGACATCCACGCAGTGTGCAGCGGCAGTCAAAAAAGCAAACAGGATATTAGGAATCATTAAAAAGGGGCTAGAGAATAAGACAGAGAATATCTCAATATATTGGAATTGGAAAAGGTTCAGAAAAGGGCAACAGAAATTATTAGGGGTATAGAACGGCTTCCGTATGAGGAGAGATTAATAAGACTGGGATTTTTCAGCTTGGAAAAGAGGCAACTAAGGTGGGATATGATAGAGGTCTATAAAATCATAAGTGGTATAGAGAAAGTAAATAAGGAAGTGTTATTTACTCCTTCTCATAACACAAGAACTAGGGGTTAGCAAATGAAATTAATAGATAGCAGGTTTAAAACAAACACAAGAAAGTATTTTTTCACGCAACGCACTGTCAACCTCTGGAACTCCTTGCCAAAGGGTGTTGTGAAGGCCAATACTATAATGGGGTTATAAAGGGAGCTGGATAGATTCTTGGAAGATAGGTCTATCAATGGCTATTACTCAGGATGGGCAGGAATGGTGTCCCTAGCCTCTGTTTGCCAGAAGCTGGGATTGGGTGACAGGGAATGGATCACTTGATGATAACCTGTCTGTTCATTCCCTTTGGGGCACCTGCCATTGGCCACTGTCAGAGGACAGGATACTGGGCTTGATGGACCTTTGGTCTGACCCAGTATGGCCGTTCTTATGTTCTTATGATATCTGTACTGATTAATATTTGTCTACTACAGTTTACACTTCTATATAAGTTCTTATTAGAGCTGGTCAAAAATGGGGAAAAATAACACCCCCAAAATTGTGATTTTTCTTTCCATTTTTTACTGAGAAATTCCATCAGTAGAAATTGCATGACCAGCGCTAGTTCTTATATAGCCATGGATTCCAACTTCCTAACTTTGATTTATTACCGTAAGAACTCAGATAGCCTTTGGCCTTGGCTCGCAACATGTGTCAGGTGTTCAAGCCAGGAAACTCCCAACAAAGGAAGGGTCAATAACATGGCAGGGATTTAAAACACAGACTGTGTGTAAAATCCACTTATGCTACAATGAATGACTCAGCCTTAGGAAAAGGGTGCTACCCTAAAGCACCCTCCCTCTGAGAAGCTGCTGCAGAGATAAGGACAGTAATGGACTGGAGGGCATTGTTTAGAGAAATCACACAAGCAGTTTATGGGAACAGTCTTCCTTACATATATAGCCCAGGCAGCTGGGTGTTTCATGTCCTTTCCCATTCAAACTCTTACATGCTGTATATCAGTGTTAATTCTTAATAAATACATCACCATCTAAATAACTTTTAGTTTTTTGGCATTGTGATATTGACAATTAACTCTAGTAAATATCAGCAAAATAGGAGATATATATCAATGCATTCATCGAGTATATCAGTGAGAACAGGTATCATCTGGAGAGGTATTTTTGTTATCCACTTGTGTAATCAGATTTCAAATATAATGTGCTAATATGAGACAAAGGGTGATATTGTGGTTAAGGGCCTCAGAAAAATTGAGTTCAATTCCTGGCCCTGCTGTAAACATTTTGTGGGACCCGGGCCAAGTCACCTGAATTGCTCTGTGCCTCAGTTCCTCGTTGGTAAAATGGGGATAATAATTCCCTACTTCACAGGGTTGTTGTGAGATTAAATGCATTGTTGGTTGTAAAATGTTCACACTATGATATAAATATCCACACAGATATCTGATCCTAGTTAAAACAAAGAGGAAAAAACAGTCCTGGGCTAAGTTCCCTGTAGGCTGTGCGGCCTACTTACCACCTTCTTACTGCCACACAGGTGCTCAGGGAACCCGCCTGGAGACCTGCCATGGCCGGGGGAGGGACGCCCCTCCCCTGGCCCCGACCTAGCCCAGCCCACAACCTGCCAGTGCGGCCCAGACCTACTGCGGCTGGGGCTCCCCGCCCCCAATTCTGCCGCAGCGCCCGGACTGGCCGGTGCGCCCCTACCCCAGCCCAAATCCAGCTGTGGCTGGCGTGGCCTGGCCCAAACCCAGACATGGCCGGCATGGCCCGGTCCGAACTCAGATGTGACTGGGGCGGCCTGGCCAGGCCCAAACCCAACTGCCTGGCCCAGACCCAGCCATGGCCAACGTGACCCTCTCCCAGACCAAACCCAGCCCGGGCCCAGACCTGCCGGAGTGCCCCTCCCTGGCCCAAACCCAGAGTCCTCACCCTTAGCCAGAGACCTCACCCCCTACACCCAACCCTCTGCCCCAGCCCTGAACCCCTTATTCCCGGCCTCACCCCAGAGCCTGCACCCCCCAGCTGGAGCCCTCACCACCTGAACCCAACCCTCTGTCCCAGCCTTGAGTCCCTCATCCCCAGCCCCTCCCCAGATCTCGCAACCCTAGCCAGAGCCCTCACACCCCTACACCCCAACCCTCTGCCCCAGCCCTGAGTCCCCTCCCACACTCTGAACCCCCTCGGCCCCACCCCCACCACATGAATTTTGTTATGTGCACCAATATGAAGGTGATGTGTCACACATAATTCATTCTGCACGTGGGTGGGAAAAATTAGTGGGAAAACTGGTCCTGGGATGTGAGTAACAGCTCTGGTTAGGTAGCTTGTTAGAAAGCAAATCCATTTTACATTATTGTCATTGTCCCACTCACCATGGTATATCCCAAGATGACCAGAATAATAATAACTCAATGATTATATCGTGTACCATGTAGACCAGAAATACATATTTAAAATTTTTATTAAAGCTAATGTTAAAAAATTATATAGTACACAGGTTAAGAAAAGAGTGTCTGGACATCTGGGGCTAGTGCTTAGATTACCCACAAATACAAAGTTCATTTTTAAAATCATAAGATACATATAGTGCATAATCAGCAATAACCCACATTTAGGTGAGTAAATTTAAGAATACAGTTTAGATATTAGCATCCACGTATTCGGGTACATCACTCATGAAAAGATGTACAGAGAGTTGGCTGTGGAAAGCAAATATAGCAATGAGTGAAGATTCTCCCTCAGTAATTGAGAACTTAGGGTAGGTTGTCCATTTAGAAAATACAATCCATGAGGAAAATATTTCAGTTCCTTTCCCACTGCACTTTTCATCAGCACTCCAGCTCATCCCTCCTGGTGCTGCCGATACTACACGCTTTACTTCCCTAGAGGATAGCAAAAGGAGAACTGTAATTTAGCAGGATCCACATGGTGAATTAGTGGCCAGCAAGTTAGTGCACTGTAGATTCATACCCTGGGTTCCTGGGCACTAACTCACCATTTAGACAAACCGTTAAAGGTGTTTCTTTGAGGGTACATCTACACTGGAATAAAAGACTCATGGCACAGCCACGGCTGAACCAGCTCACCTGACTCATGCCCATGAGTTTAGGGCCAAAAATTGCTATGTAGATTTTCAGGCTTGGGCTAGGGCCTGGTTCCAGGACCCTGACCCCCCCCCCCTCCCCCCTCCCCCAGGGTCCCATGGCTTGGGCTCCAGCCTGTGCCCAAATGACTACACCGCAATTTTACAGCCCTACAGCCCGAGCCACGTGAGCCCGAGTCAGCTGACACAGGCCAGCCGCAAGTGTTTAATTGCTGTGTAGACATCCCCTGAGGCACAATGCCTCCAAAGGCTATTTCTGGGATAGTGCAGCTTATGAACACGTGCACAAACACCCCACCCCCACCCCCCAGGGCTGTGTCTGAAGACACTATCTAGTCTTGTGTTCTCAGGAAAGGCTAATGGGAGCATTAGTTTTCAGTTCAAGTGTCACACAAATTCTGACCCTTTTTCACATGCACATTTATATGGACTGCTCACATTGCTTGCATGGCCATATTTCATTCAAGGTTCAAGGGCCTGAAATTGGATTTATGAAACATGGATAATTTAGAGGTTGTTGGCTTTTGGGGTTTTTTTTTGTTTTGTTTTGTTAATTTGTTAACTTTGTATTTTAATATCATGCAAGTTTGAAACAAAACTTTCCCACAACACTAAAGGAATAAGAAGAATGGATGTAACTATAATTAGCACTTTTCAACCAGAGATCTCAAATAGGGTCTCTAATGGGATGTTTACACAGCCAGCATCAGCCCAAGTCTGTCAACGTGGGTTCAGAGGCTAGCTGCAGTGGACTGTGTAGACATAACATGAGGCACAGAAAGGAGAAGTGACGTTCTCAAGACCACACCGCAGGTCACTGGTAGAACCAGGAATAGACTTCACATCTCTTGATTTCAAGTGCTCTGGACCATGCTGCCTCTCCCTGTCAATTAAATAGAGTGGACTCGGTTTAGGTGATAAATTAATTCCAACCAGGGCAACTCATGAATATTTGTTGTGGGCTAAATAGCACTATATGTTTAATTTTACCATTTATTTTCTTTTGGACCTGACACAACTGTACCATAAATATCCCAATGGGGCAGTTTGGCAGACTGTAGCCTTCCTTTGGTTCTTTAGCACCAGTAGTAGTTGTAGAATATCCTGAAGATAGGACCACACAAATAGTGGAAGTTTAGCTGCAGAACAGCTGTGCTTCATCTTCAAATACCAAAACATTAGTGCATCGGCAGCGAAATTGGCACTGGTGGCCAACAATGACGTAAATGGCTGTTTACTTACTAATCTGCACATCCTTCAGTTTGTCTTCAAAGAGTGCCTTCAGTGCAGCAAGGTCAATAATCAGTGACTATTGAACTTCTACAGGGAACGTTGAGAGGCTCGTGTTAATAAAAATGAACAAACACCTGCTACCAATGGGCCATGCACTGAAGAAAAATTGGGCAGTACTTGCAAGACAATTGAGTCCAGAGTATTATGTAATTAATGTGAAATGTGCATGCAATTTAGAACACAGTGGGCATCTGTGCATACAAATTATCATTTAGATGCATAACTGACCATATTTGACCTGCATAAATGACCAGCTGCAGGCAGGAGACTGACTGATGGTCACCTGTTACAGTAGGCAGTGCTCCCCACACACACTCCCAACCCACCCCAGGTCCCTCATCCTTTGAGGTCAAGAAACAGTATGCTGTACTGGCAACAGGAAGTGAGGAGCAGACTCCATGGCTGAGAAAGAGGAGCCATTTACCCCTAAAGCTGGGAAACTCACAGCTATCACATCAAAGAGTAGAAGAACCTGAAGGTTGAAGGCAACTAGGGTGATTCATGATTCTTAGGAAAGGAAGAAGTGAGAGCAGCAGAATAAGGACAATGAACTTCAAGAAAGCAGCCTGTAACAAACTCAGAGAACCACAAACTATCCCAATGTGAAGGTAAGATAGGAAGAACAGCAAGGGCCAATATGGCTCCATCAGGAGCATTTTAATGACCTGAAAATCAAAAAGGGAATCCTACAAAAAGTAGAAACATGGACAAATTGCTACGGGTAAGTAGAGAAGAATAGCACAAGCACGTAGGGACAAAATCAGAAAAGTTAAGGCACAAAATTAGTGACACTTAGCAAGGAACATAAAATGCAATAAGAACAGGTATTGCAAATATATTAGGAGAAAAAGAAAGATGAAATAAAATGTAAGACCTCTTTTTATCAGGGAAGCAGGCTAATAACAGATGCCATCAAGAAGGCTGAGGTGTTTAATGCCTATTTTGCTTCAGTCTTCCTTAAAAAGGTGACCATATACTTAATACAAATAATACAGACAACAAAGGGAAAGGAACACAAGCCAGAATAGGAAAAGAACAGATTAAAGAATATTTTGATAAGTTAGTAAAAACCTCACTTCTTCGGATGCATGTGAGGTTTTTACTCACGAAAGCTTATGCCCAAATAAATCTGTTAGTCTTTAAGGTGCCACCAGACTCCTTGTTGTTTTTGTAGATACAGACTAACACGGCTACCCCCTGATACTTGATAAGTTAGATGTATTCAAGTTGACAGGGCCTGATGAAATTCATCCTAGGGTACTTAAACTAGTTTAAGCAATCTCAGAACCATTAGAAATGATCTTTGAGAACTCATGGAAGATGGTGGAGAAGGGCAAAGCCAATACCTATCTTTCAAAAGTAAAACAAAGAGAACCTGGGGAATTATAGACCAGACAGCCTAATTTCAATACCTGAAAAGCTACTGAAGCAAATTATTAAACAATCAATTTGTAAGCAATAGAGGACACTAGGATAATAAGTAATAGCCAACATGGAATTGTCAAGAATAAATCATGCCAAACCAACCTAATTTCCTTCTTTGATAGGGTTACTGGCCTAGTGGATAGGAGGGAGGAAGAAGACATGATATATCTTGACTTTAGTAAGGTTTTTGACAAGGTCCCACATGACATTCTCATAAATAAACTAGGGAAATGTGGTATACATGAAAATACTATAAGAGGGTGCACAACTGGTTGAAAAATGTATTCTAAGAATATTTATCATTGGTTCAATCTCAGACTGGGCAGATGTAGCTAGTGGGGTCCTGCAGGGGTCTGTTCTGGGTCTGGTACTATTCAAAATTTTCATGAATGACTTGGATAGTGGAGTGGAGAGTATGCTTATAAAATTTGAAGATGACACCAAGCAGGGAGGGGTTACTAGCACTTCGTATGACAGGATTAGAATGCAAAATGACCTGAACAAATTGGGGAATTAGTCTGAAAACAACACGATGAAACTGATTAAAGATGAAGTGCAAAGTACTACACTTACGAAGGAAAACTCATATGCACAAATACAAAATGGGAAGTAACTGGCTAGGCATCTGTTTTGAGAAAAGGATCTGGGGGGTATAGTGGATCACATACTGACCAAGAGCCAAAAATGTGAGGCAGTTGCAAAAAGGACTAATATCATTCTGGGGTATATTAAAGGAGTGTCATATGTGAGACACGGGAGGTAATTGTCCCAATCTACTTGGTATTAGTGGGCTTCAGCTGGAATACTCTGCCTAGTTCTAGACACCACACTTCGAGAACTATATGGACAAATTGGAAAGAGTCCCAGGGAGAGCTACAAAAATGGTAAATGGTTTAGAAAACCTGACCTCGGAGGAAAGATTTAAAAAACTGGACATGTTTAGTCTTGAGAAAAGAAAATTGAAGAGCAACCTGACAACATTCTTCAAATATGTTAAAGGCTGTTAAAAAGACTGTGATCAGTTGTCCTCCATGTCCACTGGAGGTAGGACAAGAAGTAATGGGCTTAATCTGCAAGGGAGATTTAGGTTAGCTATTATGAAAATCTTTCTAACTATAAGGCTAGTTAAGCTCTGGAATAAGCTTCCCAGGGATGTTGTGGAATCCCCATCATTGGAGGTTTTCAAGAACTGGTTAGACAAGCAGCTGTCAGGGATGGTCTCTGGTTTACTTGGTCCTGCCTCAGCTCAGGGGAATGAACTAAATGACTTCTTGAGGTCCCTTCCTGCCCTACATGTCTATGATTTTATGTCCAATGACATGAAATATGCATGTACATTTCTCAAAAGCTGGTCCTTAATGCCAGTTACAAGGGAACAGAAGAAGGCTGAGGATTAGGTACAAATCTATTCATGCTCATAGACTCATAGACTCATAGACTTTAAGGTCAGAAGGGACCATTATGATCATCTGGTCTGACCCCCTGCATGCTGCAGGCCGCAATACCCTTCCCTGGACTCTGCCGTTGAAGTCCCCAATCCTGTGTTTTAGTGACTTCAATCGGCTGAGACCCTCCTGCTAGTGATCCCTGCCCGATGCTGCTCACATGACCCTACTCCACCATGAACACCACAGTACATACAATGTCTGCTGCTGGTTTTATAGTGCCTGAAGATTTCTTTGTTTGTTATTCAACATCTTCTCCCCAGACTTTTGTGACATTGTCCTACTCCAACTTCTCTTCCAACCTTTCTTCAAGTCCAGATCCGTTACCCCCATCCTTCTAACCTATTTACACTATTCAGGTGGTGCAAAGTGGTCAGAATATGACTCTAAGCTCTAAGATGACATGAAGCCAATGTAACTGGCTCCTAAGAAAACCACCTCCCACCCCTGTAAGGCATGGAGCAGTAGAGTCAAGAGACATCAAGAGGAAGGACGTGAGAGAAAGTCCCTTGGGGGAACATAAACAGCTAGTGTTAATTAGAGCAGCCTCATGATTACTTTGAGTGCAGTAGAACAATCAGCAAGAGATGATAAGCCCTTCTTAAAATAACCCTTTTTTTTTTGCTTGCAAATGTCCTTAGTGATAAAAAAGGAAGAGATACACAGACAGAACCAACATATTATCTGCAAACACTGCTTTTCAAAGTACTTCAAGACTATCAGATTCTCTTTAACATCTGGATGAGATGATGATGACTGCTGTAGTGCCTAAAAGCCCCCATTATGGATCAGGGATCTGTTGTGCTAGGTACTACACGCACACATAACAAAGAGATTATTCCAGCCCCAGAGAGCATGCGATCTAAGTAAAATATGGAAAATAAGGAAACTAGGTCATTCATTTTTCCCCATAAAAAGTTTTGTCTTAAAATTGGTTTTGCTATCCTTTCTCCCTGACCAGACCCAGGCCTAGTCAAGCATTGTAACTCTAAACTTATCCATAGACTATTGGGACACAAAGCAGTCTATGATAAACCGTGTCATTTCAGCAGATGCAAGCTCCAAAAAAATCTTAATTTAAAACATTGTTATTTTAGTAAGCTTGATATTTTTAAAGCAATGAGAATTAAAATCCATTTTGTTCTTCCAAAAAATGTATTAATGACTGCTGCTCTTTGCTGCAATAATTAGCAATGATTTTCAGTACTACATAGATTTGATAAAGGGAGAGTCCAGCATGGATTATTTCTAAATTATAAATACAACTTCTGTTCCTCTGTGCTCGTATTCCACAAGTTCTTTTGAGAGAAAACACATATGGCACATATAATATACTTATCATATATACTTAAATTGTAGCAGTTTAAAAGTTTACTCAAAAGTGGTTTGTTTTCACCTACACAGAAAGTTTTAGCTACTCTGTGCAGGTGCCAATGTAGTAAATAAAGCAGGACAAGGAATAATATAAAATTATCAGGCCTGATACAATAGCCATTAGTCATGGGAGTAAGGACTGAAGGATAAGAACAATAATTTAGAACATGGAGCCTTCCTTATTTTTTGAAAGACAATTATTAAAGGATGATTTAGTGGCTGTATGACAGCCATGCCAGAAATGCCCCTACACTCTACCTACACTCAGCCACAGTTAGCCACGCAAGCAGGTTATGTGGCTCTGACAGATTTGATTTGAAAGAAGCTTATGAAAGTGGAGGTGCCCTTTCTTTTTTCCTTTTGACCTCACCCAGTGCTCTTTGACCTAGGGAAATCCTGTAGCAAGTGTTCAGTCAAAGATCAGTTCAGGAAGGGCCTTAGGAACATACTTTATGAGCTGAACCACCTCACTTGTGAAAAATAAATGTTAATCTCACTACTGTAGCTTAGGTCACAGGCTGAAAATGTATAAACGCCAAACCCAGCAGTTCTTACATGAGTATTAACAGCAGGGTCTGGCCCTACATTTTTGCAAATTAACACGTTTCATAAGAATCATTTTTGAAATTTTCACTGTTTAAGCAGAATTTTTTAAAGGGGGGTTAGTCGGTGCCATTGAGGCTTACTCCCAACTTGGGGTTAATACCGAGGTGCATTGATATACTAGAGTTTGGGGTGATTATTATAAAATACTGTAATCAGGGTAAAGGAAATTCACTGTGCATGCAAAAGCAGAGATCATACACATCAGTATTCTATTGCCAGCAATACCCTCACCACACACAAACAACAGAAGTAGATTGTCTATACCACAAAGAAAGAAACTGTATAAGAGATACACGCATAGAGACTTCACAATGTCTGAGGATGGATGTGCACATTAGTTGTGCACATGCATTTAAACATGTAAAATAGGCAAAACGTGCCCCTTGACCTCTAGGTGCTACCCAAGAAATATCCCTCTGTTGCTCCAGTCTCAGACGGCATACAGAACAATTTCTTTATAGGTTTTACGAGGTTCCAGGACAGCAGTGGACAAATTCTGCTACTCACTCTGAGTTTTTTAGCTGCTGACTAGACTCCCATTGACTTCAGTAGGCTTTGGATCAAACTCTCTGCTCAGTGCTCACTGAAAGTTGCACCAATATTAATATTTTATAGTCCCCAAAGCAAAGAAATCACTTTTGAAAATAAAGCAAATCCATGCAATTATATACAAAGCTGATAGCACTGCCTATTATTAAGTTTGCCTAACACTTCCTATTATAAGATCCTGTTTTCAGTTCCTTATAACTTTGCCAAACTTTAACCATTTGGGCTTGCTTTGCAGATCCATCACCCTACCATTCTGATTTGGCAGTGTTTTTAGCCCATTTCACAGATGTAAATGACTACAAAGCTTGTTGGAATCATTTATTTGGATTGTGCCCAGCATTTGTTTGATAAATTCATCCACTAACATGCCACAATTTAAAGTGATTGCTGTAGCAATCTTCTTTGGGAAGCTCACAGAGCTGCAAAATTCAAATATTTTGTTTCACTCAGTTTCACTTGCAATTTTTTTTTCATTTCTCATAGTCTTGTACATCTTTTTCCACTTCATATTAAATGTTTACAAAATGTCCATCTGCCCACTGAAAACATGAAAAAACACAAATTACTGCATATCTCAAAATAATTGCATATTCATTAGGATAATGAATGTGCCATAGGGACATTTTTTCATAGAATTCTGACCACAGTTTTCTAGTAGTTTCACTTTGCCTTACAAATTTGAACACCTCTAGAGGTGTACTCTACTTTTCATTCTGCAGAACGAAATCCCATTAGTATTAGCCTTCATTGACTCTCTAAGGGTATGTCTATACTTACGTCTGGGTCCGGCAGTAAGCAATCGATCTGGGATCTTGTCTAAATGCAATAAATCGATCCTGGATCGATCCCGGAAGTGCTCGCCATCGACGCCGGTACTCCTGCTCTGCGAGAGGAGTACGCGGAGTCGACGGGGGAGCCTGCCTGCCGCGTGTGGACCCGCGGTAAGTTCGAACTAAGATAGTTCGACTTCAGCTACTTGAATAACGTAGCTGAAGTTGCGTATCTTAGTTCGAAGTGGGGGGTTAGTGTGGACCAGCCCTAACATTGTCAAGGGGCTAGCTGTTTGTAATAACACTGGTTGGGCCAAACCATGTAGTCTTTATAGCACACAGAAAAACTTAAATTAAAGGTCAATTGGAAATTTTCCTGAACAAAGATTTAATAATCACTGCTGACTTCAGCCCACTGAAATGTGCATACATACCACACCAATTTGGTAAAATTAGATCAACTCACATTTCACAAAAAATGGTGACATTTCAACTTTGTACTCATTTAAACGGGTTCAAAAGTACTTTTCTTAAATAAAATGGTTCTAGAATTTTTTCACTTCCCAAAAATCCAGTCACTAACCATTCTGATAATAATTTAAGAAAAAATGAAAATGGCATGACATTTTTCACAACAATTTCAACACGACAAGACTTTTTCCACAAAAAGTTTACTTCAAAAACATTTTTTAATGTACGAAAAATTATTCAGAAAACTTCAGCATTTCTAGTCATGGCACTGGAATGTAGAGTATTGGTATGCCCTATAGCTTCCTTCTGTCTGGCAGTCTGCCCTAACTGAGGAAGTATACTGAAGAATTTTATCTTCCAGCCCACAGTGTAGCCTGGAGTCTCAAATAACTTTCCTTAGCTGAACCTTTAAATTCAGCATAAAGTTTCACCTTTTCATGATACACATTATGTTAATGTAAACACATCAACAGTTTCTGGTTGACATTTAACTACTTTTTTTAAAACAAATCCCTGCAGACAAAAATGTTAAGAATAAAATGAGAATTGAAAAGAAAAAAAACCCAGGAAGATGAAAAATAAGGCTACAAATCAGAAAGTGACTTTTTTACTAGTATTTTAAGAGTATGTGAAATGTGGGGAATGGCTTTTCAGTGATGAGAATAGGGAGCAAACTTCAGCTATCTTGGGAAGTAACTGTAAAAAAAGCAACTAGAGAAGAATGGTAGGCCACACCCATTGCTCAATTTTCTTATTAGCTGCTTAATATATGTGGAAGCAAATAGAATTAAGTAAGCCATTTGGCTCACCTGGAGGAGATGAGGTCTGTGCCCTGCCAGAGTCCTGGTTCTGGTCTCAGTTGCACAAAATGCACATTCACAGGGGGAGTCCAGCTACCTAATGGGAAACTTACATGGTTGTCTCATCTAGTGCCCAGCAAATAAACTGAATTTGTCTCTTCTCTGCAAGGCTTTCCTTAAGTTTGTTATATTTCTCATGCTTTTATGACACCTGATTTATTCAAATGATCTGAAAAATCTCTGCTGAAGGGGTTATCGGTGTAGTAGAATCATCTTCCATACTTAAACATGGATTTTTAACAATCATTATTCCAATATTTAACCAGTGTAACCAAGGAGCATGTTAATCACATTCCCAGAACTGACTTTTACTACCTATGATGACATTGCAGAAAAATCAATAGCTTTCTACAGCATGCCTCCATCATGGGCAATTCTTTTAATTTTATTCTACAATGTGCTCCGTGGCACCTAGTTTCCCTCTTTCATCATCCTGTTTTCAAAAGGATACTTCAACTTCTAGTTTCTGCTGAAACCTGAGACTGATGCTTTGGAGACACTTGCTATTTCAGACATGAAAATCTACCTCATTTGAGAAAATCTAGGCATTTTGAAATGGCTGATGAAGTAGTGAGAAGATAAGCATCCATGTCAGTTCCACTTCAGATGAGACAACCTTTGCATTTGCTTTGTATGGATTTAGTCATTAAGAACCATAGTTTTAAACACAGGCTTTTAAGTTATGTCTGAAAAATACACAAACAAGTAATTACTCATTCCCATTGCACAAACACTTATTTTGTTGTGTAGTTACCTGCTTCTGCATAAGTAGGGATTTTTGCAGACACAATATAGACACTTAGGCTCAGTCATGTAAGGAGTTACATGCAGGTAGACCTTTATACCTGTGTGGAGTCCCATGGACTTTTCTGGGGCTCCACACGAATACAAGGGTTTCCCCACACAGAGTTCATTACAAGACTGGGGTCTAGGTTTGAAAATGTAGCCCAAACTATAGATGTGTTTATTTTCTGCTTGTGACATTACTCAGGGTACAATCTGGACTGATGAACAGCTGTGTCTCCTCGGTTCTCCCACCTGGGGTGCCTTTTACACTGCTTTGCCATGAGAGCCACTACTCCTGGTCTGCTCACACACAACCTCCAGCATGTAAATTACTCCAAGCTATATTGTATGAGAGCTATAGCCAGCCACTCATGAACTACACTGCAGAGCAATACAAGCAAATTCCTAGTCTTGGACTTCCCCCTGAAATGTATGTCTTGTACTGTCCAGCTTCCTCCTGGATAATACACGCTCATATAAAGTCCATCATTTTATTAATAGAAAATGGTATGCATAAATCCTGTTATCCCAAATGGAGTTTCCCAAACACTTCAATCCAAACACATGGATTTAGATAAAACAATAAAACAAGTTTATTAACTACAGAAAGATAGATTTTAAGTGACTTCAAGTAATGAGGCATAAAGGTCAGAATTGGTCACAAGAAAATAAAATGTAAATGCAGCTAATTCCTAACTTAACAAGCTAAGTGAATTCAAAGTAAAGTCTCTAAGTCTCTCTCACCACACATTTCAGCAATCTTACCGGCTGAATCTCTCTCAGTCAGGATCCCTCCCCCAGCCTAATGCTGTTTCCTTTGTTCTTCAAGTATTGTGGATGCCGTGGGTAGAGAGAAAGGGAGGAATGACTTGGGGCATCTGCTCTCCCTTCTTATAGCTCTTTCTCTTTTTTGAGAATCATCTCCAGCTGAGGTTCAGGAGACAGAAAATCTGTGTGGACAGGAACCCCCAGCTGTTTGTTTGTCAACAGGTAGATTTTCTCCCACATCCTTTTTCCTGCCAAAGAATGGTCATTTAACAGGTAATGGTCAATTTGATTTTGTTGACACCTGGCTGAGGCATTGGATATCCTTTTGTCTCTCGGGAACTGGTTTGTGGCTGCTCTCCCAGATATGGAGCATGTCTTAGTAATACCATACAGAGGATTCTTATAACTTTACATACAATGTTGCCATACCTATTTTAATAGGACAATAATGATCAGCAAGCTATGAGTTTTCAAATGATACCTCGCAAGGCAGACTTTGTACAAAAATTATCATTGTCTTGAAAAAGGGGTGAACATAAGGGTACAGACTGTCACAGATGCTTTAAAAGCTATTCTTCGTTCAATTTGTTACTATTGTTTTTCTTTCTCCTTCCATATTTTCACTGAATTCTGTATTTCAGTTGTTAGCTCAGACTAAGGAGGAAAATTTGAAAATTTTAATTGACATCTGGTTAGCAGTGCTCTTTGAAAACTTATATAGCTTTAAAAATAATCAAGATAATTGTATAAGGCTTTTATTTAAACAATATTATTTATTTTGAATCAAGATGCCACAGTACATTTAACCACCAGAGAGCATGTCTTTGGGGAGACAAAAGAGTAGTTTAAGGAATGTATCAAATAAAAAACAGTTGTCTTACTTTTTTTCCAAGAACTTACTAGCATACTATGTATTCCCTTTAAAAATAAAGTACTTCATCTAAAATAAATACCTTATCCCATAGCTGCCTTATTTAGATTTTTGAAGTCCTATTCTGAACACTGATTAATATCAGGAATAAGTAAAACTTTATTTGGCATATACATTATCTAAACTATACTGTCATGATTGAGCAGAAAGTCATAAAAGCTGCTTTTGATGCAATTTTTAGTTTAACATAGTGTAGATGCAATTTTTGATGCAACTTTTAGTTTAACATTAGCAGTAAAACCCAAATATACGCCAACCTGAAATCACTTCCTAAATTCTAGATGGAGACACAGTGAAAGCTCATAGACAACATAGATGTATAGGTGGGAAATTAGAGTCATAGAGTTTAAGGCCAGAAGGTACCACCAGATCTTCTAGTCAGACCTCCTGTAGATCACAGGCCATTACCACCCGCAACACCCACACACTAAAGGCTTGTCTACACTTACCAGTGCTGCAGCAGTGCAGTTGTGCTGCTGGAGAGTTTCTCCTGTCGTCGTAGTTGCTCCACCTCCCCTAGAGGTGGTAGTTACATCAATGGGAGAACCTGATACCAGACACCTCTGTGTTCCTGGGGAACCAGGGTGCAGTATCCAGCCAGACTCATGAAAGACCCCCCCAGCCTCTGCTTAAACCAAAACCCATCAGAAAAAGAAAGAACAGGAGTACTTGTGGCACCTTAGAGACTAACAAATTTATTAGAGTATAAGCTTTCGTGGACTACAGCCCACTTCTTTGGATGCATATAGAGTGGAATAAATATTGAGGAGATATATATACACACATACAGAGAGCATAAACAGGTGGGAGTTGTCTTACCAACTCTGAGAGGCCAATTAAGTAAGAGAAAAAAAAACTTTTGAAGTGATAATCAAGATAGCCCAGTACAGACAGTTTGATAAGAAGTGTGAGAATACTTACAAGGGGAGATAGATTCAATGTTTGTAATGGCTCAGCCATTCCCAGTCCTTATTCAATCCTGAGTTGATTGTGTCTAGTTTGCATATCAATTCCAGCTCAGCAGTGAAGGGCGTTGGGAGACATACCTAGACCCCTCCTGACAAGGGTGACAAGATTAAGACATCTCCATTAGCATACAGAATGGAGAGCAAAGACAACTCCCCTAGCCTCATCTGCATGAAAGATGGGACAGGAAGACATCTCAATTTACATACAGAATGGAGAACAGAGAACCACACTGAATTCTGGGACCAGAAAAAGCAGGGAAGCACTGCATCCTGGGAATCTCTGCTCCAGATGCTAATGAACCTATGCCTGCACACACACACAGCTCAGCAGTTATCAGACCAATTCTAGTAATGAATTCTTAACTGATATCCAAATACTGAAGCAACCTAGTTGCATTGTGAGCTCCCTGGAAGAAAACACCACCCATAGCCAAGAGTGATCAGATCCTATTGTCTAGTCTAAAGAAAACCCTTGAGTCATCAGCTTACCTATAAACAAATCTAGTGTTCTCCCTTGAACCGTTGTAATTTCTCTACAAAAATCCCTACTCCCCCTCTAGTCAGGGTTCTGATGCTTAGATCCACACTATGCATCAGTTCCACTGGAACTCCATCTCCTGACTGATCGTGCTGGGGGCTCTGCCTGTCTCCAGCATTCAGAACCCTCAGCTACCACCATCATCTGGGAACCCTGACCAGTTCAAGCCTCATGGAGTGGGTGAGACCCCCCCCTTTCTCTCTCTCTCTGTGTTCCTTTCTACCTTAGGTATTAACCTTTAATCATGTATGTTATGTTGGTTTAGTCCTCCTTGCGTAGTTATTACTATTATTCAATAAATAACTTCTATGGTTAAGTTGGTTGCTTCTCTCTCTCTTGCTGAACTTTACTCATTTGTGTTTTTAGCTTCCCCCATTCACTCTACAGCAACGCTTCTTTTACTTAAGCTAAAGATCCCTGCACCGCCCAAAATACTGTGGGGTTTGCTCATCAAGTAGGTTACTGCCAGTACAATTGTGTTGTGAGATTGGGGATAGGGATGTGCTGAATCTGGGATGCATAAGAGTAACAGCTTGAAAGTGCTGCTTGACCCAGTCCATGGAGCCCAGGGGCCTATAAGGAGAGACAGCTTGAAAGTGCTGCTTCCTCTAGCCCAATGAGTCCAGAGACATATAAGGGGTCAGCTTGACAGTGCTGATTGACCCGGTCCACTCAGACTTGCTCTGTTAATGTACGTGTGGGTGTGTGGGTGTTCATCCGGTTCTGGAGTGGGAGTAACCCAGCCTTCGGAACCCTAGGTCCTGCAGGATAGCTCCATTGGGAGGGGACTTGCAGAAGGGAGAAGTAGAGCTCCATATGTAAACACAAGTGACACAAGTAGTACATTGACAGGATTACAGAGCCCCCTTCCCCAGAGGAGTAACCCGAATAAATGAGCATACCCCAAAGTAATGGGCAAATCTGGTAACAAACTCCTCCCACTGACATAGTGCTGGCTACACTGGGGGTTAGGTTGGTATAACTACTTCTCTCAGGAGTGTAGATTTTCCACACCCCTGAGCGACGTAGTTATACCGCTATAAGTTGAGAGTATAAACCACACCTAACCCCAATCATTAAAATGTAATCAAAGTATTACAACCCAAAGGAGACTAGGATAGACTAGACCCACAGGCAGAGAATAGGAGCATTTTATGGACTCTGATTCAAGTACAAAATCGTAAAACAACTATAAATTAAAAGCACACACAAAACAGTATGAAAGGGCTGTCCATAAATGTAACCATCCCAACTTTCAACCTCAATATCCTTAGAAAAAAGGTAGGCTTTTTAGCACATGTGTAAAGTTAACAAATCGGGGCTCCGGGGGACCCAGGGCATGTCTACACTACAATCCAAGGTGTGATTGCAGCTCAGACAGGCAGACCCATGGCTAAAAATAGCAGTGGCAGGAGCTTCAGTGTGTGCTAACAATATGAGTAGGTACCCAGGGTTTTTGTCATGCTTGTACAGTTTGCACCGCCACATCTACACTGCTATATCTAACCATTCTAACCTGGGTGAAGCAACTGTAGGCATGTTTACCCATGCTGCACCCACATGTTGGGTTGCAGTATAGATGTATCCCAGAGGAGAATGAATCCCGCAGTTAAGGAATGCTCAGAGAACATTGTTCCAGCATCCCCTTCTTGTGCACTTCTGCTGATCTTCACTGTGACTGCAGCATAGGTGATAGCTCAGGTAACCTGTTTCCAAACCATTTAAGAGCTTGATAGGGAAACCCACACTTTGAAATTCACCCAGGAGCTTACTGGAAGTCAGTGCAGATCACAGAGCACTGGTCTAATGTGCTGCTGAAGAGCACAATTCTACACTAGCTTCAGCATCTGCATGGTCACAAAATTTATCCCCACATAGAGTGCACTGCAGACAACTAATCTTTAGGTCATAAAAGCAAGGATACTTGTGGCAAAACTCACACTGAAGAGAAAAGATTGCACTCTTCTTGTCAGGCGTAGATGTCCATTTTGTCACTGAGAAGGAGGAGGGGAAGGAAAAAAGGGGAGCTAGCACAGGTACAGCTATCCAAGATGGGAATTTTACTTGCAAGCTGCTATGTTGACACACCCTTAAAGGGCTACTTCCTAAGAATGGCACAGTGGGAGAATTATCTATAAGAGTACATCCTTAAGAATTGGGAGGGGCCAGAAAGTTGTGAAGGAAGGTGTTTCTGGAGGGAAAGGGCAGTCTGTGTATCACTACTACATCACTGTCAGCAATAGTAGGCCATGTCTATACTACCACGTATGTTAGCAAAACTTATGTTGCTCAGGGGTGTGACAAAACACCCCCCTGAGGGGCAGAACTTTTGCCGGCATAAGCGGTAGTGTGCACAGTGCTATGTTGGTGGGAGAGCTTCTCCCGCTGCCATAGTTACCGTTGCTCGGGGAGGTGGGTTTATTATGTTGACGGGAGAGCTCTCTCCTATTGGCATAAAGCAGCTACACGAGCAACCTTACAGTGGTGCATTGGTACAGCTGTGCCGCTAAGCTTGCTAGTGTAGACATGACCTACGAAAATGCAGAGTATGTTCTATTGACTTCCCATGCAGGCTTGTTCAAACATTGGTTCAGGTAATGGGTTTGTGGGATTTGGATCACTTATTGCCTCACATCTGGAGGCCTGATTGTAACTGGCATTCGTGTCGATATGCAGAGAGGGTGCCACAAGCCTCCCCTTCCCTTTCTTCACCCTCCACAGAGGCCAGTCACAATCACAGTTTCTCCGTCTAAATCCCCAAGGATGCACTTGCCCAAAAGGTTGCAGGGTGGGACAGGGTCTTTCTTGCTCTTCCTCCGCTCATGTTCCAGATCAGCCCATGAATGACCCAGGATAAGAGCAGGCTGCAGCTTATGCAGTCCCCTGTACACCTACCTATAGAATGTGATGAGTAGAATGTATATTTTAGATGTTGGGACATGTGAAAAGATGCCTGCTTGTCTGGCAGGGAGGGAGAACAGCCAGGTGAAAAGTTGAGCCAGCAACCTGATCAGGTGAACAACTGGGTCAGCAGTTCAATCAGGTGAACAGCCTGGTAAACAACCTTATCAGGTAAACAACTTGGTCAGCAATCCAATCAGGTAAACAACTGAATTAGCAAACTAATCTTAATGTTAGACAGAAAGGTGTTTATACAATATATAATGAATAACTTTGTAACCATGTATTTAAGGTGAGCACCTGAATGTGGGTGTGCGCTTGTATTTAACCCTATGCTGTGCCCTGTTTCAGTGGACTGGTTACTCACTGAAGCAGCAAATAAACAATGTACTTCTTCAGCTCAAGAGTGTGTCTGTGAACCTGTGCATTCTGGGTAGCAGGGAAAAGAACCGGACAACACTTTCATTCAACTATTTTTGATTGGTATGGAGGGGCTCTGCAATAGCCATAACTCCAACTTGATTTAGATGTATGATGTAAAAGTCCAGTTGTTCTCTGCCATTGAGACACATTACCCTTGTGTAAGCTGTTCCACTAATGGCATTTTTATTAATTACAGAAATATCTGGTGGGGAGGTATGGGACTGTTTCATTTGTACTCAAAAGCTTTCCCAAATAGCAAGAAGTATTTTAATTGGCTATGCATTGGTTCTGCATTGTATCATATAATGTAGGAATTAAACTTTGCTCTCCCTGCAGATATCATCTCCTCAGAAGTTTCCACATTAGCTTATGAAGAATACAAGATAAGCAGAGAGGATTGTTCCCTGAAATAAAGCATACCCTAATGGATGTTGAACTGTATCTTTCTTTCAATATTTTTTCAAAGTACACTATGTTTCAAACAGAGGGTCACAGCTCTGAAATAGAGCTAAAATTCTGTGGGCTTGTTTGTGCTTTATGATTGATGATTTAATACAAAACATTTTTGCCAAGAGGTTGTTTTGAGGCAGCTGGGTATCAAAAACTTGACCTTCAACCAAAAGCATTAGACTTGGCTTGTATGATCAAACAATTTTTTTTTATTTCCCTAATGATTTAGAATGCTTTCAGTAACTTGCATAGCATTCAGTTAGACATAGGCCATTAATGCAGTTCATAGAATTTCTTATGGATTTAGAGAATGTAAAGGGAGAATGCAATCATAATTTTATCAAAAAATGATTAATTATTGTATTAACACACATCCAGGAACAGTTAATAAATTGAAGCTTTCATCAACCATAAAGAGTGGTAGAGTGATGAGAAAAAGATTAATACAAACCTGAACATGCTGAACACTTTTAAATTATCTTGGAGTTGTCAATTATCTTTGAACTGAAACTGAAATTTTGGTTCAAAAGGAGGCCATATGTATCTTTCTTCTGAACCTGTTTACCTGATTTGCACCCCACAAATTTTGCTTTGAGATTAATCAAAAAACTCAGAGTGAAACTCAGCCAGAACTGCCAAGCTTTGCTTGGCTTGGGGGTAGAACACAGGTTTTAATGGTTTCCTAAAACCATAAACTAGCCTAAATTCACTTGAAACTTGGCTCCCAGACTTGCTTGAATTTTGCCAAAAGGTTTGCAAGGCTTGGTCTAAAACCCTATTCCCTAAAATGGTTATAGAATGGATTTTTCCATGCACTTTGGCAAGAAAAGATATATTATGAGATGGAGCATTCCCTATGTCTGTCCTCAGTCACATGGATATTCATTGATGATAATAAAATAGTTTACTTCGCCATTCACAGAAACAACTCGGCGGGCACTTTATAATTCAAACATAATTAAAAAGTGTTAAACGTTCAGTTTTGAAACACATCCTTTCAAATATAAATAGGAAGCTGATGGACTAATGGTTATTGAAAATCATTCTTATTCTCTTTAAAGAACTGTATTATGTTGATAAAAAGTATTATCTTTTCACTGTCAACCCATCAGCCAGATCTATATACATTTGCAAGAGATGTCTTCACTCATATTCATTCTTCATTGAAGCTCCATTAGCCTCCCCCCACTCCCGCCCCCTACACATAATCTGCATGCAATTGCCTTGTCTCCTTCCTTTGTAGGTGTCTGATGTTCCCTTCACCCTCTGAATGGTCTGCTCCTCTAGGATCATTCCATGGAGAGAATGTATTCACTTCAGATTTTTGGGGCATTGTTTTCCTGGTTCCCATGAGCTGTCGCATTCTAGACTGGAAGACTCCCTGGCTCCAAGCTTCCCATGCCATTAACTGCTGTTGATTTCCTTACTACTTCTTCTCGCTATCGCAGTGGACTCTTCAGGGAAGAGCGACCCATTAAACTAATGACCCTTACCCAATCTGGCTGTGAATGAACACAGACAATTGCAAAGTTTTTCACTAAGGCTATTCTGCATAACAACGTGCTACATCTCTGCTAATTTACAAATGTGTACATCTAGCATGAAGAGCTTTGATTATCCGAAACTAGATGATAAATGGGCCCACTAAGATCTGGCACTGCAAAACAATACTTCTTTATTTTGTATAGCATTCTCAATGGAAGCTGCATATCAAATGATTTACGAATATACCAGAGGGAGAGGAATATTAAGGGCTTGTCTTCACTTCTCAGTTAATGAGAGCTGGTTGAAAAATTTTCAGCTAAACAGTTTTCCCTTGGAAAATGCAGTTTCATTGAAATCATACTTTGGTGGGATGAAACTTTACAGAAAACATTAGCTTACAGGGTGTGGGGAGGAAGTTGGAATTAGAAAGCGGGGAGAGGGTACTCTATGTTCAAGCTAAAATCAATTCACAGGAAATAAGGTACATTAGGGCAAATACTAACTCTGTCTTTGGGCTTGTGAAAGGGGCTGTGTTACTGAACATTTGCCAAATCAGTATGACCTAAACCTGAGACAGCTTTTATTAGTTACAGTGGATGAGCTTTTCTTCACTACTGTTTGATGACTGTTCCATAAATGAATAATATTAACCTTTTGTTTCTATGTATTTTATCATTACTTATGAATACACAGAGGCAGGGTACTTCCTGCTGTTTTAAAAATTCAAAGGCCTATAAACGGAAGCGCTGGCAATTAACAAGGCAATAGAACTGATAATTGCTACAGTTTTTAACAGCAAACTATAAACTAGGATGATTTGGTCACAGCATACATGCCAAAAACTTTTTTTTAAAATTTACAGTTTCTTTAAAATGACAAAAGGATGTTATTTTAATGAGACCCTAACATTTGAACATGAAAGGTTATAGTTTAATTCTGCCATAATTTGCATTATCTTTCACAGGATGTCTTGCATGGGATCAATCTGTCAAATCTCAAAGCCTCCAGATTCCTGAATTCCAGAAGTGAGTTTACTGACCTAAATATTTGCCATTGGAATTAAAAAAAAAAAGTTTCTCCCAAAAAAGGAATAAATCTGTCATAGGAGACACAAAAATGAAAATGAGCAATGCAATGAGCATGATTAGATTCATGTGAACTGGATGAGCTTTTACATGTAAAGTTACAGCATCGAGACATATTTTACTGTAAATTAGCTGCAAGTGAATTCACGGCATCACACAGTGCTACTGAATATTTTCAACTTCTTGCCACATAGCATTCCCCAGAATAACAAAGCAAGAATTTTAAATACCATATGAGCCCTACAAAGTGATATTTACATGGGACAGATAGATCAAATTATATAATCCCATAGAGAAAGTACCCATGCTGCTGGAAGACCTGCTGTATTATCAGCACTTGGAATATGTTGCCAGCATAGAAATTAGATGTCTCAATCTGAACCAGCACAGCATACAGTGGAGCTCTTCTTAGGCTTTATCTATACTACAAAGTTTTGCCACCTCCACCCTATCCAACACAGCTATGCCAGCAAAGTGCCTGGTATAGACACAATTATACTGACATAAGAGTGTTTCTAGTAATACTGTATAGCGAATGTCATTTGGGAAGCTAATGTAGCTATGCAGAAGAATTCCCTCTGATGACATATGCTGCGTCTCCCCTAAGGGGCTTTACTGACATAGTTATACCGGCATAGCTATACTAGCAGATGCTCTGTAGTATAGACAAGCCCTAAGAGAAAAGTGTAAATCTGCCATAAATAAGGCCACGAAGGGTATGTCTACACTACGGGATGACTCCGAATTTACAGAATTCGATTTTTGGCAACCGATTGTATAAAGCCGAGTACATGCAGCCACACTAAGCACATTAATTCGGCGGTGTGCGTCCATGTACCGAGGCTAGCGTCGACTTCTGGAGCATTGCACTGTGGGTAGCTATTCCATAGCTATCCCATAGTTCCCGCAGTCTCCCATCCCATTGGAATTCTGGGTTGAGCTCCCAATGCCTGATGGGGCAAAAAACATTGTCGCTGGTAGTTCTGGGTACAGCCTCACCCCTCCCTCCATGAAAACAATGGCAGACAACCGTTTTGCGCCTTTTTTCCTGGGTGAACACTGCAGATGCCATACCACGGCAAGCATGGAGCCTGCTCAGCTCAAGACAGCAGTCATGAACATTGTAAATACCTCACGCTTTATCATGCAGTTTATGCTGAAGCAGGACCTGAAAAACCAGGTATTGGAGGAGGCGGCAACGGCAGCATGGCGACGAGAGTGATGAGGACATGGACACATAGGGTTACCATATTTCAATCCTTCAAAAAGAGGACACTCCACGGGGCCCCGCCCCTGCCCCAACTCCGCCCCTTCTCCAAAGTCCCTGCCCCAACTCCGCCCCCAGGGTAACCAGAGGGGAAAAAAACGGCAGAAGAGGGAAAAAAAAAACAACCCCACCCCCCACCATTTCTCCTCCCTCCGCAAGCACTGGAGGGAGGCCCGGGAGACGCAGGGGGAGCACGGGGCTGGGGTGAGTGAGTCCGGCCTGGCCCCAAGTGCAGGTAGGACTCGAGCAGTACCTGGAGGGAGAGTAGGGGGGGGCGGCCCGTGGGGCCAGGTGGGAGCTGTTCGTTCTCCCCACTTGGACAGCCGGACTCGGGAGCAGCCACTGCTGCAGCTCCCATTGCCACGGGGGGAGGAAGCGGCCAAGCACATGGCACTCGGCGGCTGCAGCTCTGGCGCCCAGGCCTGAATCCTCCGTGCCCGGGCCTGCTGCAGCGACCCAGCATGCACGCTGCGCTCACCCAGCCCCTGGCCAGTCGCGTCTGGGCTGCTGCCCAGCTGGTGCAATCCCGCGTGCGGCCCCGGGGCGGAGACATCGGCAGCCCCGTTTGTTTCCCTGCGGGACCCGAGCGAGACAGGAGAGCTGGGGCCTGCTGCCCCCACTCCGGGGCCGCCCGCAGGATTGCACCAGCTGGGTCCCTGCAGCAGGCCCGGGCTCAGGGGGTTCACGCCCCGGGTGCCAGAGCCGCAGCCGCCGAGCGCCAGATGCTTGGTTGCTTCCCCCCACGGCAGTGGGAGCTGCAGCAGCAGCTGCTCCCGAGTCTGGCTGCCCAGGTGGGGAGAACGAACATCCGCCGCCTGGCCCCGGAAAGTTGGAGCCTGGGGAGGAGTCGGTCCCCTTACCATGCTTCCCTATTTTCCCGGACATGTCCTGCTTTTTGGAAATTCCTCCCAGATGGGGATTTGAGGACCAAAAAGCCGGACATGTCCAGGAATAGCCGGACGTATGGTAACCCTAGGACACAGAATTCTCTCAAACCGCGGGCCCTGGCGCTTTAGAGATCATGCTGTTAATGGGGCAGGTTATAGCCATGGAACGCCGATTCTGGGTCCAGGAAACAAGCACAGACTGGTGGAACCGCACAGTGTTGCAGGTCTGGGATGATTCCCAGTGGCTGCGAAACTTTCGCATGTGTAAGGGCACTTTCATGGAACTTTGTGACTTGCTTTCCCTTGCCCTGAAGCGCCAGAATTCCAAGATGAGAGCAGCCCTCACAGTTGAGAAGCGAGTGGCGATAGCCCTGTGGAAGCTTGCAACGCCAGACAGCTACCAGTCAGTCAGGAATCAATTTGGAGTGGGCAAATCTACTGTGGGGGCTGCTGTGATGCAAGTTGCCAAAGCAATCACTGAGCTGCTGCTACCAAAGGTAGTGACTCTGGGAAATGTGCAGGCCATAGTGTATGGATTTGCTGCAATGAGATTCCCTAACTGTGGTGGGGCGATAGATGGAACCCATATCCCTATCTTGGCACCAGAGCACCAGGGCAGCCAGTACATAAACTGCAAGGCGTACTTTTCAGTGGTGCTGCAAGCACTCGTGGATCACAAGGGACGTTTCACCAACATCAATGTGGGATGGCCGGGAAGGGTTCATGACGCTCGCGTCTTCATGAACACTAATCTGTTTAAATGGCTGCAGCAAGGGATTTACTTCCCAGACCAGAAAATAACCGTTGGGGATGTTGAAAAGCCTATAGTTATCCTTGGGGACCCAGCCTACCCCTTAATGTCATACACAGGCCTGGACAGTAGTCAGGAGCTGTTCAACTACAGGCTGAGCAAGTGCAGAATGGTGGACGTTTAAAGGGTCGCTGGAGCTCATTACTGACTCTCTCAGACTGAGCCAAACCAATATTCTCATTGTTATTGCTGCTTGCTGTGTGCTGCACAATCTCTGTGAGAGTAAGGGGGAGACCTTTATGGCGGGGTGGGAGGCTGAGGCAAATCGCCTGGTCGCTGATTACTCGCAGCCAGACACTAGGGTGATTAGAAGAGCACACCAGGAAGCGCTGCGCATCAGGGAAGCTTTGAAAAACATGACTGGCCAGGCTACGGTGTGAAAGTTCTGCTTGTTTCTCCTTTATGAAAACCCGCACCCTTGATTGACTCATTCTCTGTAAGCAACCCACCCTTCCCCTTCGATCACAGCTTGTTTTCAAAGGAAATAAAGTCACTATTGTTTAAAAATCATGTATTCTTAATCAATTGATTATAAAAAGAGGGAGAGAACTGACAAGGTAGCCCAGGTGGGGTTTGGGAGGAGGATAGGAGGGAAGGAAAAGGCCACTAAAAAAGTTCAAAAGAATGACAGGCTTTTGCTTGGGCTGTCCATTGGGGTGAAGTGGTAGGGTGCACGGAGCCTCCCCCCCACATTCTTACACATCTGGGTGAGGAGGCTATGGAACATGGTGAGGGGGGAGGGTGGTTATACAGGGGCTGCAGCGGCACTCTGTGATCCTGCTGCCGTTCCTGAAGCTCCACCAGACGCCGGAGCATGTCTGTTTGCTTACGCAGCAGCCCCAGCATTGCATCCTACCTCCTCTGATCTTCCTGCCACCACCTCTCATCTCGAGCATCTCTCCTCTCCTCACGTTGGTCCTTTCTGTCCTCACGTTGGTCCCTCATGTCCTCACGTCGGTCCCTCCTGTCCTCACATTCACTGGCATCTTTCCTGTACTTTGATACCCTGTCCTTACACTCATTCAGATGAGCTCTTTCATTGCGGGTCGATTCCATGATTTCAGAGAACATTTAGTCTCGCGTCCATTTTTTTTCGCTGCCTTCGGGACAGAGGAGGGAGGCTTGAAAAATTTGCAGCTGTGGGAGGGAGGGAAAAAAGGGAGAGAACTATTTTAAAAGATACATTCTACAGAACAATGCTTATACTCTTTCATGGTGAACAACACTATTCACATTACATAGCACATGTGATTTTGGTACAGGGTTGCATTTTGCATCTTAATATTGAGTGCCTGCCGCTTTGGTGTTAGAGATCACAGACGCAGGTCTGGGCAACAAAATTCAGCTTGCATGCAGCCATAGTAAGCCATTGTCTTTCGGCTTCTGCAGACTTCATAAAAGCAGCGCCCTCCATTCCCACATACCAAGCAAAGCCCATTGAGTGCTGCAGTTTTCCTGTTAACGTGCAGCAGCAGAAACCAAACTAACCCCCCCGCATCCAATTCTCTGGGATGATCGCTTTACCCCTCCCCCCCACCGCGTGGCTGGTATCAGGAAAGATCCCGGCTAGCCAAACGCGAAAAGCTCAGCGCCAATGCCCCCCAATCCCCGCACCCTGCTTGGCTAACTGCAGGGAAGGATTTCTTTTCAGCCACAGGCAAACAGCCCAGTAGGAAAAGTCACCTCTGTCCCCTTAATTAAATTCCCGTATTTCAACCAGCTTACCATGAATGATATCACTTTCCTGAGGATAACACAGCGAGATAAAGAACGGATGTTGCTTGAATGCCAGCAAACACCGGGACCATACGCTGCCAGGCTTTGTCATGCAATGATACCAAATTACTTGCTACTAGCATGGCGTGGTCAAATGTCCTAAGATGGAGGACAGAATAAGGCTGCCCTGCCCAGAAACCTTCTGCAAAGGCTTTTGGAGTACTTCCAGGAGAGTTTCATGGAGATGTCCCTGGAGGATTTCTGCTCCATCCCCAGACACGTTAACAGACTTTTCCAGTAGTTGTACTGGCCGTGAATGCATCCCAAGTCCTCATGGCAAATTAATCATTAAAAAATGCTTGCTTTTAAAGCATGTTTTATATTTACAAAGGCACACTCACCAGAGGTCCCTTCCATGGCTTCATGGTCTGGGATACTGCCTTGGGAGGGTTGGGAGGGTACTTCATTTAGGCTGAGAAAAAGAGCCTGGCTGTTGGGGAGAATGGAGTGCTGTGTGCTCTCTGCAAGCTCATCCTCCTCCTCCTCCTCCTCCTCCTCATCTTCCCCGTCCGCAGAATCCTCAGGCATAGCTGAAATTATCCCCTCCTCGGAATCCACGGTCAGAGGTGGGGTAGTGGTGGTGCCCCCCCCTAGAATTGCATGCAGCACAGCATAGAAGCGGCATGTCTGCGGCTCTGACCCGGACCTTCCATTTGCTTCTTTGGTTTTCTGGTAGGCTTGTCTGAGCTCCTTAACTTTCACACGGCACTGAAGTGAGTCCCTATTATGGCCTCTCTCCATCATGCCCTTGGAGTTTTTTTCAAATGTTTTGGCATTTCATCTTTTGGAACGTAGTTCTGCTAGCACGGAATCCTCTCCCCATATAGCAATCAGATCCTGTACGGTCCATGCTGGAGCTCTTTTTCGATTCTCAGACTGCATGGTTACCTGTGCTGATCAGCTCTGCGTGGTCACTTGTGCTCTCCACGCTGGGCAAACAGGAAATGAAATTCAAAAGCTCACGGGGCTTTTCCTGTCTACCTGGCCAATGCATCCAAGTTCAGATTGCTGTCCAGAGCGGTCACAATGGTGCACTGTGGGATAGCTCCCGGAGGCCAATACAGTCGAATTGTGGCCACACTAACCCTAATTCGAAATGGCAATGTTGATTTCGGCGCTACTCCCCTCATTGAGGAGGAGTACAGAAATCGATTTTAAGAGCCCTTTATGTCGAAATAAATGGCTTTGTTGTGTGGATGGGTTAATTCGATTTAACACTGCTAAATTCGACCTAAACTCATAATGTAGACCAGGCCTAACAGTTGCTGCTGACTGCAGCATATCAACTAGTTAGCTGCAAAGTTGGAAATAGCCCCACATACGTAGACTGGAGATTTGGCTGGATCCACCATCTAGCATGCTCTGTTTCTTGCATGGCGGGAACAAGCTATCCGTATTGTCTTTCCCTTCTTGCATGAAAAATAAGACAAGGTTCACTTTGAGCATACAAACCTCCCCTGCTGCACAGTGCGGACATTATGGCTATATACCACATGAACAAGTGTATAGTGATTCTAAAATATAGTCATCACACACAAGTTTGATGACTGATTGTATTTCCTTTCTATAATAAACTCCCTTGTTCTCTTTTTATTATGTACTGTCATTGTAAATTAATGCATTATTTTTTTAACGAGCATCATCAGCATGGAAGCATGCTGTCTGGAATGGTGGCCAAAGCATGAAGGGTCATGCAAACATTTAGTATATTTGGCACGTAAATACCTTGCAATGCTGGCTACAAAAATGCTATGCGAATACCTGTTCTCACTCCTTTGTCTTAGCAGTTCGCTGAACTAGCAGTAGGACTGAGTGAACTTGTAGGCTGTCAAGTTTTACATTGTTTAATTTTTCAATGCAGTTTATTTTTTGTAATTTCTAATTCTACATTTGTAAATTTAACTTTCATGATAAAGAGATTGCGCTACCATACTTGTATTAGGTGAATTGAGAAAATACTAGTTCTTTTGTTTCTTTTTTACAGTGCAAATATTTGTAATCAAAAATAAATATAAAGTGAGCACTGTACACGTTGTATTCTGTGTCGTAATAGAAATCAATATATTTGAAATGTGGAGAACCTCCAAAAATATTTAAATAAATGGTATTCTATTATTGTTTAACAGTGCAATTAATCATGCGATTAATTTTTTAATCACTTGACAGCCCTAAAAAATAGCAATTAAAGATGCAAAAACCAGATGTTTCCATCCATTGCTCAGCAGTGTAACAAAAGCAACACACAATCCTTCTGAACAATAATTATTTTAAATTAATTTCTTCTAAGAGTTCTCACATCTTCGTACTTTGTTGATTTTATGGATAAAATGTTACCCAAACCAGACAAGGCTGTTTTATATTGCAATAATCCCAAAATCACTCTCTTATCTTTAATATTTTTCCCCATTCAAGGTCTATGTAGCCATTCAAAGTGGCACATAGTTCACACATAAAACATAAAAAAAGCAATTATTAATTAGGAGGCAATAACCCTATCAAGGTGTTTCTGGACACATCATAAATCATGAGATCAAAGCATGAGTGGTTTGTATAATCCTCTGAGATGGAAAGGCCCAGATACACTGGTATGTTCCAGGAATAGCCATAAACAGTGCTTTAGATGGTTTACATCTGCTTTGCACCTCTGGAGCAGTGCGAAACAGCTGGAGTGTGCCCCTGAATCTGGCCCCAATTATTCCCAACGTGTCTTTGATTTATTTTGTTATACTGTACCAAGTACAACCTGCACAAATTCCCACCCCTTCTTATGCACAGTAGTGCTGTTCCTCTGAATCTCCACTGCTACTACCACCTTTTTCCATTCCCTTATTTCTATCCCTTTCCTTGTTCTTTGCTGCCGCTCATCTTTCCCCCCCTACCCCTTCTGTGACCATTTCCTCCTGCCCTCCCCTATTTCTGCTTCCCTCCTCCACTTGGTTCCTGCCAAAACACCCATGTTACTTTGCTCACTGGCAGCCTGGCTTTCCTTCAGCTCTAGTTGTGCCTCTTCAACAACATTCTGATCCACAGCACAATAAATGAGGGCTCAATCCTGCCCCATTTAAATCAATGATAGTTTTGACATAGACTTCAATGGGATCTGGATCAGACGCTGAAAGCCTTTCCATTGACTTCATCAGGTTTGCCTCAGGCCCCAGCAGAGCAGCTCATATCACAATCTGTGAGGAGCCCCAACCAACTTAGGAAAAGGTGCTGTGGTGACAACAGCCTTGCAGAAATAATTTAGGAGAGTAGGACTAAGAATAGATAAGGAAAAATGTATTTGAAGAACTACATTTAAAAAATCCTCTCTTGTGCTATTGTACCAATGGTTAAATGATCCCTCCCACCCTTTACACTGAGTTTTCAGACAAATCTGAAATAGAACATCAGTTCTCTTCCTCTCTGCTCTCCCCCTTCCAGGGCCCAAATTCATTAATTTTCTTCCCTACTCTACTCAATTATTTCAGCAAGGCTGCTGTCACCACAGCACATTTTCCTAGGTTGGTTGGGGGTCCTCACAAATTGTGGTATGGGCTGTTCTGTTGGGGCGTGAGGCAAACCCAATGAAGTCAATGGAAAGGCTCTCAGGGTCTAATCCAGCTCTCACTGAAGTCTACATGAAAACTGTAGATGCTGGTTCCAGAACAAGATGAGTGACATCACTGAACACAATAAAAATCATGGCCTAAATTTTCAAATGTGACCACTGATTTTGAATGCTCAACCTGAGACACATTAAAGGGGCCTGATTTTCAGAGGATAAGTGCTTCATGCTTTCTGCATAACAGACACTGTTAACAGGCATAAAGTTATCCACGTGCCTAAGAATTTGCAGCATTAGTGTCATGTGAAATTTGCTCATGCTGTTAAACTAAACTTTTCAGGTCAGGGATTCACTGTCAACATAAAGGGTTATGGGCTAAATGTCATGAAAAATTAAATTAAATCACAACATAATTCCCTGTAAAAATCTGTTTAGTTCTGTAGAATTCCCACCAGGAAACACTGAAACCTCAGATGTTTGTATGGTGTGGTGAAAAGGTTGTTTGAAGCTAAGTGAGCAGGGTGTAATTTACAGTGCTACAATACAGTATGCATTCCTTTTTCATCCAAACAAACTGTAATAATGTGGCAGAAAGACTTTCCTATAAACAATATCACAGTTGTAGCAATCTCATATAAAATAGTTTCTTGTATTAGTATTGAAAATGTTGTTGTCATTTTTTACACACTGTTAGGTTCAAAAGTCTTGCTGCAACTTACAACCTGTCTGGATCAGTTCAAGATTCCCAATTTTCTATGCACACATGAGTGCACAATAACTAACAGTACACTGATACGTGGCAGTTAGTACAAACTAGTCCTTCAGTTGGACACTTTCCATTGACTGGGCCGTTTTCTCCTGGAGGATCAACAAATAAAGCACTATTCATTTCTTCTGCTTTTGTTAGTAATTTATTTTTACTATTTTAACACCATTAGATTGTGGGTAATCTGGACTTGATGTAATATATTTGAAATCATATGCTATGACAAAACTTTTAAATTCTTGACTATAAAATTGAGGTCCGTTACCAGTTATTACCATGTTGAGAATGCTGTGCTTGCAAAAACTGATTTAATTTAATTAATGACTGGTTGGCACGTGTTTTCTAATATAGATATTTCAGAAAAATACAAAAAATAATCAAGAACTATAATATATGCATGTCCTTTATATTCAAATATATTTAAAAGCCTATGTTAGACCAAAGTCTTACATTTTCTTGAATAAATGTCATAAGTCGTTTATGAGCATTTCTATATTTTTGACATATGTCACATTATTTTATATAATCATCTATGGTTTGGTTCATTTGTGGTTAACACAGAACCTCTCTTACTCTACATTTACATTAAATGTCCCTCTTGTATGTGTTTCCACATCTCTGCTGTTAATCCTAAAGGAATTACTACTCTATTACCTTTAAACAGAATTCCTTCAATTACTGATAAGTCTTGAATAAATTCATTATATGTCTTTGGTATCATTTTTTATTATATCCTTTTTTCAATAATAGGAATCCCTTTAAAAAAAAAGTGGCATCCTTTCAAAATTGGAAGTTAAATCCTACTGAGGAAAATAGAAAGGAGCATAAACTCTGGCAAGTCAGGTGTAAAAGTATAATTAGGCAGGCCAAAAAAAGAATTTGAAGAGCAACTAGCCAAAAAATCAAAAACTAACAGCAAAAAAAATAAAATAATAATAATAAGTACATCAGAAACAGAAAGCCTGCCAAACAGTCAGTGGGGCTACTGGATCATGAAGGTACTAAAGGAGCATTCAAGGAAGACCATTGTGGAGAAGCTAAATGAATTCTTTGCATCTGTCTTCACTGCAGAGGATGTGAGATTCCCACACCTGAGCCATTCTTTTCAGGTGACAAATATGCGGAACTGTCCCAGCATGAGATGCCAGTAGAGAAGGGTTCAGAACAAATTGATAAATTAAAGAGTAATAAGTCACCAGGAACAGATGGCATTCACTAAAGAGTTCTGAAGGAACTCAAATACGAAATTGCAGAACTACTAACTGTGGTATATAACCTATCATTTAAATCAGCTTTTGTACCAGATGACTGGAGAATAGCTAATGTGGCACTGTGACAGTCTATACCCCTGTATTCACCCCTTGCACACTATTATGGTAATCTTTGTACACACATGCCTTGTGAGGTATCACTTGAAAACTCACAACTCACTGGTCAATAGTGTCCTGATAAAATACATGTGGCAGCATTGTATGTAAAGTTATAGGATTCCACTGTATGGTATTACTAAAACATATTCCATGTCTGGGGAGCAGCCAAACCAGTTCCTCAGAGACAAAAGACAAGTTGATGCCTCAGCCAGGTGTAAACAGGCCAAATGAGCCATTATCTGCTTAAGTGACTACTCATTGGCAGGAAAAGAGACATGGGAGAAAAAAATCTACATCTTAAAAAGAAACAGCTTAAGGTTCCCATCCACATAGACCTTTAGTCTAGTGAACCTGAGCTGGAGATGCTTCTCAAACAAGGGAAAGAAATATAAGAAGGGAGAGCAGATGCTCCAAATCATTCCTCCCTTTCTCTCTGCCACAGCACCCACTACACCTGAAGAACAAAAGAAGCCGCATTGGACTGGGGAGAGATCCTGACTGAAAGAAGTTCAGGACTGCTCAAACATGTGGTGAAAGACCTTTGCTTTGAATTCACTGAAACTTGCTAAGTTAGACATTAGTTGCATTTTACTTTTATTTTTCTTGTAACCAATTCTGACTTTTATGCATCATTACTTGCAGTCATTTAAAATCTATCTGTAGTTAATGAATTTGTTTAATCTAAACCCATGCATTAGAATTGAAGTGTTTGGGGAAACTCCACTTGGGATAAAAGGATTCATGCATATCCTTTTCTATTAACAAAATGACGGACTTTACATGAGCTTGTATTGTGCAGGACTGAGCTGGGCAGTACAGGACTTACATTTCTGGGGAAAGTCTGGGACTGGAAGTTTGCTGGTGTCTTATCTGCAGCATAATTCAAGAAGGGCTGGCTATAATACTCATACAATATAACTGGAAGCAACTTACATGCTAAAGGCTGTGTGGGAGTGGACCCGGAGTAGTAGTTCTCACAGCAAAGCAGTGTAAAAGGCACCCCTCGCTAGAGAGCTGAGATGACACAAGTGTTCATCAGTCCAGATTGTACCCTGAATCTGTCACAGACATAGGGTTGCCAACCCTCCACAATCATCCTGGAGTCTCCAGGAATTAAAGATTAATCTTTAATTAAATATTATGTCACGTGATGAAACCTCCAGGAATACATCCAACCAAAATTGGCAACCCTACATTGGCACCAATTTTTTAAAAAAGCTCCAGAGGCATTCTTGGCAATGACAGGCTGGTAAGCCAAACTTCAGAACCATGGAAATTGGTTGAAACTATAGTAAAAAACAGAATGATCAAACATATAGATGAACATGATTTGTTTGGGAAAAGTCAACATGACTTTTGTAAAGGGAAATCATGCCTCACCAATCTACTAGAATTCTTTGAGGGAGGGTCAAGAAATGTATGGACAAAGGTGATCCAGTATATAGAATGTAATTGGCTGTTCAGAAAGCCTTGGACAAGGGCCCTCACGAAAGGCTCTTAAGCAAAGTAAGCAGTCATGGGCTAAGAGGGAAGAACCTTTGATGGATCAAAAATGTCTAAAAGACAGAAAACAAAAGGTAGGAATAAATGGTCAGTTTTCAGACTGAAGAGAGGTAAATAGCAGTGTCCCACAGGGATCTGTATTGGAATCAGTGCTGTCCAATACATTCATAAATGAGCTGGAAAAAGGGGTAAACAGAGAGATAGCAAAATTTTCAGATGGTACAAAATTACTCAAGATAGTTAAATCCAAGGTAGACTGTGTAAAGTTACAAAGGGATCTCACAAAACTGGGTGACTGAGCAACAAAATGGCAGATGACATTCAATGTTGATAAATGCAAAGTAATGCACATTGGAAAACATGATGCCAACTATATATACAAACACTCAAGAAAGAGATTTTGGAGTCATTGTAGATAGTTCTCTGAAAACATCTGCTCAATGTGTAGCACCGGTGAAAAAAGCTAACAGAATGTTAAGAACTATTAGGAAAGGGATAGATAATGAGGCAGAAAATATCATAATGCTACTATATCAACCCATGGTACTGCCACACCTAGAATATTGCAGGCAGTTCTGGTCACCCCATCTCAAAAAAGATATATTTGGAATTGGAAATGGTACAGAGAAGGGCAACAAAAATGATTAAGGGTATAGAACAGCTTCCGTCTGAGGAGAGATTAAAAAGACTGGAACATGGGGGTGGAGGGAGGGATAACTCAAGGTTTGAGCACTGCCAGTGTTGTGAGTTCAATCCTTGAGGGGGCCACTTAGGGATCTGGGGCAAAATCAATACTTGGGCCTGCTAGCAAAGGCAGGGGGCTGCACTTGATGACCTTTCAAGGTCCCTTCCAGTTCTATGAGATAGGTATATCTCCATATATTATTTCAACTTGGAAAAGCGATGACTAAGGGGTGATATTGTAGAGGGCTATAAAATCATGACTGGTGTGGAGAAAGTAAATAAAGAAGTATTATTTACTCCTTCACATAACACAAGAACCAGGGGTGACCCAATGACATTATAAGGCACCAGGTTTAAAACAAACAAAAGGAAGTCCTTCTTCACACAATGTACAGTCAACCTGTGGAACTCATTGTCAGGGGATGTTGTGAAGGCCAAAACTATAACAGGGTTAAAAAAAAACTAAATAAGTTCATGGAGGATAGGTCCATCAATGGCTATTAGCCAAGATGGTTAGGGATGCAACCCCATGCTCTGGGTGTCCCTAGCCTCTGATTCCCAGAAGCTGGAAGCAGACAACAGGGAATGGATCACTCAATGATTGTCTATTCTGTTCATTTCTTCTGAAGTAGTTGGCATTGGCCACTGTCAGAAGGAAGTATACTGAGCTAGATGGACTATTGGTCTGATCCAATATGGCTGTTCTTATGATTAAATACACTTTAAAATGTATTGCCTTCAAGACAAACATTGTGATTAGTCAGAGCAAATCCTAATAGTCTCTGTTGCATATTGTTGTGCAAAATGAAGTGAAACCTGCTTTGAGACGTTAACATATTCAATGAGACAATATTTTTGTTAATTAGAGCATTCTGAGCAGTGACATTAACATATGCTGATCTTCCGCTTAGAAACTGCTAGACATCTCTGTGGTATTACAAAGGTCTTTACTCCTATTGTTTAGTTATTTAATTTATCCTGTGGTAGTGAGTGCCAGAAATTACTACTGAGGTACTGTATATAGGTTAGTATTTTTCCAAAAAGATAAGTCACTTCTGCAGATAAGAAAAGCATCACAAGCTACATTAGATAATATAAAAATTATAAAAAGTTAGTAATCCTCATTGCTTAGGGCCTAATATTATTATCTCTGTTGAAAAAGAATTTCCAAACTCCCTGTGACCTCCATGGGAGAGCATTGGGAAATGAAGTGCATTATCAGGATTTTCCACCTCTAAGGCATAGACCACTGTAAATGATAGACTACCAGACTAGATGGATTATTGCTCTGCTCTGGTACAGCTATCTATGATGACTGTTATTCTTCTGTCCCTAAGCATTTGTTTGGAATGACTGATTGCATTTTAAATACAGGAAATAACTTTCCGTCACCAATTACTTTGCCCTCCGCAAGATTAACTAAAGCAAAAATCTGTGTGTGTCTTTGCTGGTCTCACAAGCCTGATCTCGCTGAAGGCTCAATCATCAAGCTGCTCAGCATAACAATTCAGACAAAAGTGTAGAAGGGAAAAGGAATTACAGGAAAAGGAGCCTGTGACTCTCAGGCTTTGTCTACGCTACGCAGCTTTTAGCGATATGGCTGTGCCGCTACAGCCGTGTCACTACAAGGTGCGCAGTGTAGCTGCTGTTTGTTGGCAGGAGAAAGTTCCTGGATGCCTATAACACTAAGACATAGGCCACTACTTACTCTGAGACTTTGTCTACACTGGAACTTTGCCGGCAAAACGTTTGTTGTTCAGAGGTGTTAAAAAAACATTTGTTGGCGGGACAAAGTTCTCCTGCTGAAAAACACACACACACACACCCCGAGCAGCAGCAGCTTTGTCAGCAGGAGAGCGTTCCTGACGACAAAGCTCTGTTCACACTGGTGCTTTTCGTAGGTAAAACTTTTGTCATTCAGGAGGTGTTTTTTTAACACCTCTGAACAACAAACGTTTTGCCGGCAAAGTTCCAGTGTAGACAAAGTCTCAGAGTAAGTAGTGGCCTATGTCTTAGTGTTATAGGCATCCAGTAACTGTTTCATGTAGTGTTCAAACAGACAGGCAGTGACTCTGAGCTGGCACTCATCCTCCATCCACATTCTTTCACTTTACTTTGTTCACAACTTTTCTCTGTTCATAATACTTGTTTAATAAATTGTGATTCCTCTCCACATTGTGGCAACCTCAAGCTACTCTTAGGGGACCTGAGCCAATTCTCATTGATGTACCGACATGGGGAACAAATATTTGATAAGGGGCTCTTCAATATAGCAGAGAAAGTTATAACATGATCTAATGACTGGAAGTTCAAGCTGGAAAAATTCACACTGGAAATAAAGTGTAGATTTCTAGCAGTGAGGGTGATTAACCTTTGGAACAACTTACCAAGGGTTGGGGTGGATGCTCCATCACTGGCCATTTTTAAATCAAGATTGATGTTTCTCTAAAAGCTCTGCTGTAGGAATTATTTTGGATGAAATTCTATGGCCTGTGTCATAGAGGAGGTCAAACTAGGTGATCACAATGGTCCCTTGTGGTGTTGGAATCTATGTCCGTTGGAAGATTGCCATTTACTTCATTGAGATTTCGATTGGACCCAGGCAGCATGCTGGACAGGTAGAAGGTGAAAGCTCTTACTAGGTGTTACAGTCTACCCTTGCTAACAAATCACTTTAAATTGAAAAATATTAGTTTAAAAACTGGCAGCACAGTTTGCTTTTTCATGCCTGTACCGCAGTAAAACAGAGGTTTCCAGGAGTTTCTAAGCAGAAGATCATGATATATTAATGTTACTACTCAGAATGCTCTGATTACTAAACACATTGTTTCATTTAATATGTTAACTTCTAAAAATAGGTTTCACTTCATTTTGCACAACACAATGCAACAGAGACTATTAAGACTTGCTCCAACTAATCATAATGTTTGTCTTGAAGGCAGTACAGTAACTCCTCACTTAAAGTCGTCCCATTGCTGATCAATTAGAGAAATGCTCATTTCAAGTTGTTCAATGATCCCTTATAACATTGTTTGGCAGCTGCCTGCTTTGTCCACTGCTTGCAGAAAGAGCAGCCCGTTGGAGCTAGCTGGTGGGGGCTTGGAACCAGGGTGGACCGGCAGCTCCTCTATCAGCTCCCCGCTCCCCTAAGTTCCCTATGCGGCAGCCGCCCAGTGGGCTATCAATTGCTGGCAGTTCAGCTGTCCCTCCCCCACTGCCATGTGCTGCTCCTGCCCTCTGCCTTGGAGCTGCTCCCAGAAGCCTCCCGCTTGCTGTGCAGGGGAGGCAGGGGGAAGAGGGGGACTAATATCAGGGTGTCCCCCTGCTCCTGCCCCCTGCTTACCCCATCTCCATGGGGGGGGGGCGGAAGTGGGATACGACAGGGCTCAAGACAGAGGGAGCTTGCAGGCAGCAGCTGCTGTCTCAACTTCCTGATCTAAAAAAAGGCAGTGTACTTAGAGTGGTGTCAGCATACTTAAAGGGGCAATGCATTTCTCTCTCTCACACACACAGGGTGTGTCTCTATCTGCCATGCTGTCTCCCCTCCCTCCATTCGTGCTGCCTTATAGTGTGTGAGGCTACATTAACAACCATGTGTTAGCCCTTGAGGGCTCAGCTGAGTGATAGTTCATCATTCAGCACTAAGGAATTCCCTGGGAAATATCCCACCCTCTGACTCCACCACCTCGCCAAGCTTCACGATCATCATTGCTGTGTACAGTATTAAATTGTTTGTTTAAAACTTATACTGTGTATACATATATATAATATAGTCTTTTGTCTGGTGAAAAAAAAATCCCTGGAACCTAACTCCCCCTATTTATATTAATTCTTATGGAGAAATTGGATTCGCTTAACATCATTTCGCTTAAAGTTGCATTTTTCAGGAACATAACTACAATGTTAAGCGAGGAATTACTGTACATTTTATATTTTCACTGTACCCTCTTTGCTCAATTTGAATCATCACTAGAATTAAATGTATTTAACCCTCTTATTGTCATGGGAATAATGTCTATGGCTAAATAGTTTTAAAACAGAGCATTTCTGAACCCAGAAAGTGAGCAAGAGGGAGAGAAACTATATTGTATGGGTCAAGAGAAAACAACAGGCTGGTTATAGCTATGCCATGAGTGATACTGAAGAGGCCAGCAGGACATATGAGCTTCAATTCAAGAGTTGCTGAATCTGAGACCACATGAAAATAGTCTGTTCACCCACTTTCTTTCCCTCTCCCTCACTCTCTCTCACATATACTTGTATACACAGGAATTTTCAGAACATGAATATTGCATTCACCTTGCATTTGGCCTGGCATATAAAATGGCATTATAAATTTTCAAACAGAAATTATGAGAGACCTCACACACCTAGACTCAAAACAATCTTCCATGAAGGTAGCAGGTATCCAGTTACTGACATATTTGTGCTTCCTTCCATCAATATTAAAGTTTCAGCATATTAAATATACTGGTGAAGAATTTGTAGACTTGGAGATCTACACTGGACTCCAACCACATGAATAACTTCAGCTCATGTCGTTGGGAGTTCTATGGGAGAGCTATCTGTGGCCTGGATTTCTTAATATCACATAATGTGTACGACAAGAGGTATGAAATATATTTGGATGGAAGTGTTCAACTTTGTGCCTCTAGTACTGAAGTTGTGCCAATGTCTCACAGCATAGGCACATCCTGGAGTGCAAAATTATGCATGCAGAAACATGGATGTGTAAAATTCTGAGCACAGTGTTAGAAGACAGTTTAAAGTCTCTGAAAATTTTATTGCCATTCCACATACTTCACTGCAGCCAGCAGGGGTACTTGAAAAGTCAACAGCTATTGAGTGCTAAACAGCTGTTTGGTTGTGCGTGTGTATATATTAAAGCGAGTGCCAAATTTGGATTTGATGTCTATGAGATCATTTTGTTGTCCACAGTTTTTGAGCATGCATGCCTGGAACCATTTCTTTCTTAACATCACTTCTTTCTCAATGGTGCTGCATGGATTATTTATACCTTCTCTATGTACTCCTGCAACAAGGTAGCTTCATTATAGATGGTTGGTCCAGTTCCAGATATGCCAACAAGGCAGGTTTAATAACTACATTATACAACAGTTTGTGAAGGACACACATATTTTAGACAATAGTTATATTTCAAGGAATCTCATTTTTGATAGTATTATTTTACAGAAGTGCTTAGAGGTCCCAACTGAGATCAGGGTTCACTGAACAGACACCAAGTAAGAGACTAGTCAAGACCTTACAATCTAACTTTCCTTTAATTTTCAAGACACATTAGGAGTATTCCGCTAATCCCCTCTGTGGAGCCAGAGAAGGTTTTGCCCTGAAATAAAGGAATAATAGTAATTTGAAAATTTACACAATATGGGGGAGATACACAATATGGGGGAGTTAATCCTTAATAAGATTAGAAAGTCCTGTGTGTGAGGGTTAGCTTGCCATGAAAAGGCGTAGTAAGCTCCTTTAGGACACGTGTCAGTATTGTGCCCTGAATATAGTTGATTTATGAGGTAATAGCCTTTATAATTGCTTCTAGCCTATCCTCATCACATCACATTTAAAGGGGACCACTGCTCTCCTGGCTGTCTCTTAAGGTGAGCCTATCTTCCTAATGCAGTGGTTCCCAAGGGACGTACTGGCCACCACTTCCAGCAGCTCCCAGTGGCCTGGAGCAGCGAACCGCAGCCACTGGGAGCCACAATCAGCCGAACCTGCGGACATGGCAGGTAAACAAACCGGCTCAGCCCCGCCAGGGGCTTTCCCTGCACAAGCAGCAGAACAAGTTTGGGAACTCTGTCCTAATGTCCTTCATTCCAAAGGATGTCCATTATTTGTGTCCCAAATGTAAATATGTTCCATACAAATTTCATGTTCCCCTTATATTTACTGTTGAAAATTATTAATATCAGAAGTAAAAAAAATCATGACACTAAATGTATGTCTACCCTGCAATAAAAGGCCTGCAGTATGGCTGGCCTAGGTCAGTGTTGTAGGGCTATACAATTGCTGAGACCCTGTGAGGGGGGAGAGTCTCAAAGCCCAGACTCCAGCCTGAACCCAAACATCTACACTGCAATTTTTAGCCCCACAGCCTGAGCCCCATGAACCCAAATCAGCTGACCCTGGCTCTGAGACTCAGTGCCACTGGGTTTTTTTAACCACAGTGTAGATGTTTGTGAGATTATAGAACGAATTATTTATACTAAATGAATGAATCCACTGCACTTTAACTTTCTCGACTGAATAATATGTTGTGTCCTTCATTTTGTCCCTTTGTCACATGCTGCATTCTACATTTGGGACATCTAGGCAACTAAAGTTAAATGCAAAGAGGGTGTTTAGTTATAAATGGCTATACAGTTATTGTTTACACTATCCTGCCTCTGTAGTACTATTCAGATGTCCATTATGACATTCACTGCCATAAAATTTGGTTCCATTTTTTTGGTAAAATGTAGCAGCTCTTAAGAAGTATAGTCAAAGTCCCATATACAATTGCATTTTAAACTGTTTATATTTGATTATCTACGTTATCTCTAAACTAGGTGAGTTAATCTAGGTTCATGATTCTGCTCCTTGTATTTGATGGCAAGTTCTAGTATGTCTAATCTGCTGCATGCAGTAATTTATATCAAGGTCTTTTTGAACCCTATTAGTCAATATTAATCTCTAATAATTTCCTAAAATATTAATCCACTCAAAGTGCAGTTGATTTTCTGCCTTTTTGCTTACATGGATTTGGATATATGTGAAAGTAGTAGAATTGAAGTATATGTGAAATTTGCTAATTCACCTCCACTCCATGGGAGATCACAAGGTATCCCAGACCCGCGCAAAGAGAAGAAAAATAAAAAACAAAAATTGAGCTGGGTACATTTTAATCTCTATTACCAAAACTGCTTCTCCCAAATTATTATAGACCCTCCCACCTACACACACACACTTTTTCAGACCACTTTAAGCACTTTAAGTCCCCAAGCCCCTTTCTAATACAATATAACTTGTTTCCTCTATTCAATATATACGTTGCAAGATATATAGGCAGAATTGCTAAATCTGAGATGCAGAAAAGCTGGCCTAAGGCCGCCCCACCTCCCAACAACAAAAAAGAAGCCACTGGCCAGCACCCACCACCAACAAAAAGGGTCCTAGTGCCAACTATAGCAAACAATTACTACAATGTTTTAGAGAACCATTTTACATATTTTTGTGATTTTATCATTTTTCATACCTTCTCTTAAAACGCCACTGCAATCCGGATTCCAGGGGTGTGAACTGTAGATGGTCTAACATGTCCCAAGCTGCTCACTGAAGGGAACACCCACCTTCCACGGCAGAACCTGTAGGTCTTTACAGGCAGGACAGACACCATCCAATCGGAATAAATTTAAATATTACAACTGTAACACAAGTGAGGCTCAAACTTCATGTCTAATTGTATAGTCATCTTACAGCCATCACTGGCAGCAGTAATGCTGCCTTTTCATGCTGGGATGCTAACACTTACAGTCTGCAAATATATGGCATTGAACAAACCTGAGCAGGCTGGGGTTTCACCATTGTGAAACTGGTGCTCAGGGCTTGTATCACTGTGCCCTGAACAGCAAGTGCCATAGCCACCATAATATTAGTGCTATTAGAACTTGGATCATGGTGCTGCCATGATCATATTACATTCTAATTGCAATTACATTGGAAAGGTTCCAGTGGGTTTTGCTTCACAATTGCAATACACTAGGTAGGCACTCTGCAATTTAGCATGCTTTGAATGTTTCATTCTATTTTCAGATTTAGTAAGAGATTGGTTTTAGAGGAAATGAAGAAACACAGATATCTGTTGAATATTTAAACTTATAATGAGATGTGCCAAAAGGAACTAACTTCCTTGGGAAAAGATAATAACCTTACAGACAACTTCATTGTTCACAAAAAGCATTTTAATAAATTACATGATCTGATGCCCTCATGGCTTATTTGGGATAGACAGTAGACTTAGAGATAGCTTTTTATGGAAAACCAGTTTAATAAAAGTAAATAGGGGTCAAAATGTATAGATAACCTGTTACATAGAGCCAAACATTCTTAAACAGAACTAAGTATTCAACAGTGTTTCTGCAGGGGAAATTAATGTGCCCAGTCCTGCTGCTACTGATGTCAATGGAAGTTTAGTCATTGACAGCACTGGGAGAAGGACTGGGCTCACTGGGCCTGATTCTTCTCTTTCTTTGCCTTCACCTTGTCCCATTAATCAGGGTCATTGACTCTTGTAATTCGTCTCCAAGCATTCCTGTCAAGTGCACCTTTCAAGCTGACACCAACCTGCTTCATGTCCTCCCTCAGCATCTCACACCACCTTTTTCTGGGTCTTTGCCGTGGTCTTTGTCCCATGATTATTAGATCTTGTACTCTGACCAACATATCCCACATGTCATCTTCTCACATGCCCAACCATCTCAGTAGATACTACCTCAGTTTTCCCTGGTGGGGGCTACCTGCTACATGCGATTTCATTCCATAGCCTATCAGCTCTGATCTTCACAGCATCCACCTGAGCATTCTCATTTTGGCCGTAGTTATTCTTCTCTCTTCCTCACTTGGAGGCATTCCAACCCATACATCTAATCGTGTTTTTTTTTAAACTTTGCTCTTTGGTTTACTTGGCGTATTCTTATTGCAGATAATTCCCATCCTGTGACTCCTGACGTCGGGAGCCATGGGTCAGCATTCACGTCGCACTCCCTGTCAGTACCAGGGCTGGGCCAGGGAAGCTAATGACCCATCCAGTGCACCAAATTAGGTGATGAATCCTGGTCATGTGCCACCTGAAGCACATGCGCTAAGAAAAAGATTCCTAACATCCATATCCACATTCCAATCATAGCTCAGCACTGATCCAAGGCATTTGAATTGTTGCAGAGACTTTTACTCTTTACCATCTAGTAGTATTGCCTTCTTGTTGTCCCTCTCAATGCAACATTGCATGATTTCCATCTTTTGTTCACTGAGTTGTAAACCATTTTCTTCTAATGCAGCCCTCCATCATTCTAGATTCCTTTCCAGTTCATATTTAACTTTGCAATACAACATAAGAGCACCAGTGAAAAATATGCTCCATGGTCCCCTCTCCCCTAATGTCCTGCATCAAGGTGTTCATTACATCACAATTAGGAATGGGCTTAACAATGAACCTTTTTGTAGATCTATCTTCACAGTGAATGGCTCACTGCAGCTGTAGCTGCTTCTCACTACTGTTGTGCTACTCCTATCACGCCCATGATAGACTGTATAGATTGTGAGCCCACCAGCACGGCCATATCAATTCTCTAGGGACTCCATCATAAGCTTTCTCTAAGGCTATGTCCATCCACACTATGGACCTTACACAGCACAGCTGTACCGCTACAGCTGTGCTGCTGTAAGGTTTCCCGCATAGCCGCTCTTTGCCAGCAGGAGAGAGCTCTCCTTCCAACCCTTTTAAACATTCTTAAACAGAACTAAGTATTCAACAGTGTTTCAAACACCCCTAAGGAGCAGCGTTAGCTATGTCAGCAGGAGAGCCTCTCCTTCCAACAAAAAGAAGAACAGGAGTACTTGTGGCACCTTAGAGACTAACAAATTTAGTTAGTCTCTAAGGTGCCACAAGTACTCCTGTTCTTCTTTTTGCGGATACAGACTAACACGGCTGCTACTCTGAAACCTCTCCTTCCAACATAGCACTGTCCACACCAGCACTTTTGTTGGTGAAACCTACATTGGTCAGGGGGGTGTTTTTTTACACCCCTGATTGACAAAAGTTTTACCTACAAAATTCCTTGAACTTCTTTTGCAATATTTGGGCTGCAAACACTGTGCTCTTCTTCCACTCATCTGGCATTTTTCCAGTTTAGAGAATTAAGTGGAGGATAGTTCATCATCACTACCACGCCCTCTTCTAAATATATATGCCTCTACCCCGATATAACGCGACCCGATATAACACGAATTTGGATATAACGTGGTAAAGCAGTGCTCCAGGGGAGCGAAGCTGCGCACTCCAGTGGATCAAAGCAAGTTCGATATAATGCGGTTTCACCTATACTGTGGTAAGATTTTTTGGCTCCCGAGGACAGCATTATATTGGGGTAGAGGTGTATTAACATTTATTTTACACCAGTGTAACTGCACTGACTTCTATATTAACACCAGGGGAAGTGAGAACTGAATCAAGCCCAGTATGTCAACTTTTAACTTTTACTAAAATTGCAAGGTTTCCACCCTATTCAGTTCTAATGAAATTTACCATGCCCCTTGCATAAAACCTAAAGGGCTTTGTGCAGAATTAACTAAATGGAGGCTGTGCTGGGCACATAATCTCCTACTACCCCAGTGCTAGCCCTACAGCCTCTCCAACTACTACTCTAGCCCATGAAATTTTGGCAGGTCCCCGTCCACTCCCTCCCTATTATTATATTTAGGGTGCCTAACACTTTCTATTATAAAGGACTCTTGCAACCTTTTCTTTCAGGATTATAGGGGGAGCTGGTGCATATGCACTATGATCTTTAATTATATGCTCACAGCTGTTTTTGCCCACAAGACCCCTGCCTTTTTCAGTATACAGGATGGGTATGCAAAAGGGCTGAATTCAGGTTGCACAAGAACTCATAACTCTGGCATTTCCTAACTTTTGCGTGCTTGATTTTGCAACCTAAATCACACTCTTTTAATGTAGGGTTTTGTGTGTAATGTAATGTTTAGATGGAATAGCATGCAATGGCTCCAAACAGAATCAGGAGCTCATTGTGCTAGATGCTGTACAAATACAGGAGGACACAGTCCCTGTCCCATAGGCCTAACAGTTTCTAAAACCAGAAATAGACAAAGGTCAGGGACAACATACAGGCAAAGTGTCCAGGGTGATAATGGGCTCATATGTTGGGGTAGGAGGGAGGGATAAGTAGAAAATGGTGTGGAAAGCCGGGAGAAGAAAAGGGGCATAAAGGGGTGGGGGTATCTGGGAAAGCTGGATGATAAAGGCAGGCTGAGGAAGGGGGCATAGCAGGAAGATTGTGCATGTGATTACAGCAGTGTCTAAGTGTAGATACTGCAATGTGTTCTCAGAAGGTGGAAAGTCTGAAGACTGCTCCTATTGCTGCTGTTGGGATTGGCATCCCAAGGCTGCAGCCTTTTATAGGATGCTACAGAAACTACCTCATCTGGTCCTGGCCTGGGTGGGTGGGAAGGCAAGAAAGGTTGGGTGCTGCTAGTGCCTCCGAGAGGCTGCTGCTTGTGAATTTAATGCAGTGTTCAAAGCCACCCTGGGAGAGATTTTTCATACTGGACCTTGGCTCAAGGATGGTCTTAACATTTTTAAGCGAGTCTGTGAAACACTATTTTTGCCCAGCTTCAAAAGAAATAGACTCCCGTGTACTGTGCTCATTCTGCACAGGAGTAGCTCGAGGATTTGCTTGTCAACGTTTAAAAGTGTTACAAGTAAGTGAGGTGTGGAGAGGTGGGGGGCTGTCGGGCCTTAACCTGACACATGATTTTGTGTGCTTCCAGTGAACATTAGCACTTATTTAACACTTTACAAACAGTAACTGATTTCTTGCTCGGAGGGAAAAATTACAGATGGGAAAAATCAAGGCACAGAGAGGTTGCATGACATGACTAAGGATTCGGTGACAGTCAGTCTCAGAGCCAGGATTAGAACACATGAGTTCTTTGCTTGCCACCTAGTGCTTGGTGAGTACACCAGGATGGCTCTCACACTGTTTAACTAGCTTCATGTTGTGGCCAGAAGGCACACTGGTGCTCAACAGAGAAGCCAGCTAGGACGGAGCTAAAAGTGACTGTAGCATCATTAACATCAGCCATGGGGACACCCTTCCTTTTCTTAGATATAAATTGGTCTAGACTCTAGGCTCCAGACCCTTGAGTCAGAGGACTTGTACCTCTGGGTTTCATGTAGCCTAATGTTCAACTTTTTTGTGAGACAATTTAATGAACAGTTCATGAACCATGGATATTGGACAAAATGAATATCACAAAGAGTTTTAAAATGCATTTTGATGTCAAAAAGGACACAAATCATTATATAGAAAATAAAAATTAGAATATTATTGTGATTTATGCAGCTCGTTTTGGCAGCTGAAGTATGGGAACTGTACTTCAGACAGATGTTCAGCAGAGATTTCCAGCAACTAGCAGCAATGATGTCAGAACATTGCATAATTTGCCTTGTTTAGGTCACTTATTAGTATACAAATTCCATCCAAAGCTGCTATGTTATGAACTGAACAGTACTGTGTATATTATCTCTCATCTCTGTGACCTTATAAGCATGCAGATTTGGGACATCTGCTTTACTTACATAGATAGTGAAGTGTCTTAACAGTACATAGGAGACATATGCAGGTAGCAAAGTAATCCATTGCCCACATCTGTCTGTGAGGTACCAAAGATTACCCACCTACACCCTGACCCCGCAGGCCTTAGCGAGGCAGAAGTCCAAACTCTAGCATCAGGCCCAAAGATTTTGTTTCCGACGAAGCTCCACTATTTGGTACCTTGTTGTGTAAGAGCTATTTCTGAGAGCTTACTGGCTGCCCTGTTTAATGATGGTACATTCTCACATAACTACTCATTTCTAAATGACAAAAGCACTTAAAAGCTATTGAAATATGAGAGGGTCTACATCAGGGGTCGACAACTTCTGGCACGTGGCTCACCAGGGTAAGCACCCTAGCAGGCCAGGCCAGTTTGTTTACCTACCACGTATGCAGGTTCATCCGATCACAGTTCCCACTGGCCGCGGTTTGCCACTCCAGGCCAATGGGGGCTGCGGGAAGCAGCGCGGTCCGAGGTATGTGCTGGCTGCGGCTTCCCGTCGCCCCCATTGGCCTGGAGCGGCGAACTGCAGCCAGTGGAAGCCGCCATCAGCCGAAGCGGACGCAGCAGGCAAACAAACTGGCCCGGCCAGGGTGCTTACCCTGGCGAGCCATGTGCCAGAGGTTGCTGACCCTGATCTATATAAAGGCAAACCCCATATGTTTTTGAAAGTGTCCTTAATCCCTCCCCTGCACCTTGCACCTCTATCTCCAGCCACAATGCACTCCTTTCCACCTTTGTTGCACAAACCCACAGAGAGCGCCAAGGGTAGTGGTGGAGTAGAAAGGTGGTGTTATCCCTTCTACAAAACATCTGTGTGGCCCAACAGACCCCAGGGCAAAGGGAGCCTCTAAAGAGTGAAGCTGGTAAACAACCACATTATATACCATAATCCCCTTATTAAAATTGTGTATGTTATACATTAAAAGTTGTGGAAAGCTGAAGTTAACACTCAGACAGCAGCTGTGGGACAGCCAGTAAATGACATCTAGCATGACAACGTTATGTTGCCATGAGCCCATGGAATGAAGTAGAGATGGAGGGGAAGAGAACCAGTCAGATGAGAGCTCATTGGTCACAGCTAGAATTGGCATACTGTGAAAAGGATCACACAACTCCCTGCTGATTGTGAAGTCACTGAGTGTGCATAGGCAATCAGAACACCTAGCTCTCTTAAGAAACACCAGCCATTGCCAGCCACAGGGCTGTTAAGCCTTTGTCCTCTCCTACACAGATCATGATCGTATGGAAAGCTCACGCCCATGGATTTAACCATTAGGCCCCACAACCCATGTCCTAGTCATGGTCCTGAAACAAAGAAACAAGATGCAGGGAGGGGATGGAGTAAGGAAGGTAAAGACAACAGCAACAAGACCATCTGGTTACACAGTGTAATAATGTGGACAGCTACATACATATTAAAAGGGGTTGTTTTTTGAAAGAATGATTATTATTGACTATCTTGGGGACAGCATGCAATGATTGCATCACCTGAGAGATGAGAGGCTAGGGTATTATTGTTTTTAGTCACTTATGCCACTAAATACATCAATATTTTACCAAGCAATTAGTTCTTGGTTAATCTATGCTTCAAACAAAGTTTAAAAGTTCATTCGTTATATAATACCATTTACAAACGGAACACTTGACATATTGTTCAAACATAAGATCTTGATTTGTTTGAGCCCTTCTTTTGTATAATTCATAATCTCAGGAGTTCCTCAGACCCTCCCACTCTAACAGTAATTCTGAAAGGCATTAGTTCCTGTGAGATTTTTATCTGTGGTCTGTCCATGAAATGACTTTTCTTGCAACAAACGGAAAATGGTTTAGGTGATAACCTTTGATCATTCTTCCTGGTTATGACAGTGGGGCAGACACTTCTTCTGAGCCTTGTAGTCACCAGATTAGTTTGCTAAAATCAATCATTTTCTGAAGACAATAAGGGAGCTTTCTCTGAGGAAGAAACCACGAACCCCAAGCAAGATCCGTGGGTAAATCATGGGAAACAGGTAGTGAAGTTATATTTAACCATAACTAAACTTCATCTATAATTCCTGTTGACAAGTTTAAAAACTGTACTATATATTGATAAGCGACGGGTCAAGTGTTAGATTTTAAAGGAAAACTGGAAAACAAAAAGGCTACTAATATCCTTTTATTATAAGGACATAACATTTTGGGACAAGCTATTTTGGTCCTTGAAAAAAAATGTCAGGAAGGTGATGTCTTGAGGGGGAAATTTAATTTTAAACTAAAAGTTCACAATATGTATATCCATCTTGCTGAACCACTGAAATACCCATCTTTCACTGCATTTCGTACTTTCAAGTGCATTATCTAAATTATAGTTCAGATATGCCAGATGCTGGAACTAGATGGTAGGGGCTGGATCATTTGATAATTGCCCTGTTCTGTTCATTCCCTTTGAAGCATCTGGCATTGACCACTGTTGGAAGACAGGAGACTGAGCTAGATGGACAATTAGTCTGATCCAGCATGGCCATTCTTATGTTCTTATAGTTACCATTATAAAATGACCTAAAACTAATACAATCTGTCTTATAGAGAAAACAATACTATAAATAATCCCCCCCCCAAATCAGAAACAATTAGAACATTTTCATTAAGAGATATACCACTCAAAAGAGCATTACTAATTTTTAGTCTTTTTTTTACTTGAGGTAAGTATCTATCCCAGTGTCTAAAATCGTCTGTATATCAATATACTGGTGAAGTTGTGGTTTTAAGGCAGGGATCGGCAACCTTTAGCACGTGGCCCGTCAGGGAAATCCGCTGGCGGGCTGGGACTGTTTGTTTACCTACAGTGTCCACAGGTTCGGTCGATCACAGCTCCCACTGGCTGCAGTTTGCCATTCCACACTGCAGGAACAGCTGCACAATGGGGGCTGCGGGAAGCAGCGCAAGCCGAGGGATGTGCTGGCTGACTCTTCCCGCAGCCCCCATTCACCCTGACAGGCCACGTGCCAAAGGTTAGCGATCCCTGCTTTAAGGCCTGTGTCTGCCCCATTCAAGTCAATAGCAAAAGTTGCAATGAGTTCAGTGGTGCAGGACCAGGATCTTATTGAGGAATAGCAAGGAATTGGATACTAGCGTCAGTAAGTTGTTTGAAGATGTGGGTTTTGTGGTTGTACATTTTTGTGTCAAATTTTCTGCTGGTATAAACAAGTGTGAAGCCCCATTGAGAAGGTCTCCTTTGCAGTCCCCGTTCCTGCGGGTGTGGTGCACAGACAGGGCCGGCTCCAAGATTTTTATCGCCCCAAGCAAAAAAATTTTCTCACGCCCCCCTGGACCCGATCCAACTCCGCCCCTTCCCCGCCCCATTCCAACTCCTTCCCCAACTCCCCAGCCCCGCCTCCTCCCTCGGGCACGCTGCATTTCCCCTCCTACCCCTCCCGCCCAGGCTTGTAGGAGGGGAAATGCAGCATACCAGAGGGAGGAGGCGGGGCTGGGGAGTTGGGGAAGGAGTTGGAATGGGGCAGGGAAGGGGCGGAGTTGGATCGGGGTCAGGGGGGCGTGGGAAAAAATTTTAGCTTGCCTGTGAGGGAGCGGGGAGAAGCAGAGCGGCGCCTCTCGGGGGAGCAGGCGGCAGTGGAGCAGAGGTGAGCTGCGGGGGGGGAGTGGTTCCTTTGCCCCTCTCCAGGATTACTTCCTGCGGCCCTTCCTGCACCCCCCACCACCGCAGCTCACCTCCACTCCACCTGCTCCCCTGAGCGCGCCACCACCGCTCCACTTCTCCCACCCTCCCTCCCTCCCTGGCTTGCCACAAAACAGCTGATTCGCGCGGCGAGGGAGGGAGCGGGGAGAAGCGGAGCGGCGGCTCTCGGGGGAGCAGGCGGCAGTGGAGCGGAGGTGAGCTGCGGGGGGAGTGGTTCTTCTGCCCCCCTCCAGGTTTACTTCCTGTGGCCCTCCCCGCGCCCCCACTGCCGCAGCTCACCTCCGCTCAGGGCCGGCTCCTGGCTTTTTGCACCCCAACCAAAAAAAATAAAGGAGCCGTAGTGCCACCCCTTGGAAAGTGCTGCCCCAAGCACATGCTTGCAGCGCTGGTGCCTAGAGCCGTCCCTGTATGCAGGGCTGGTCACCCAGGCCAGTATAAATCAGAGAACCCTGAAAAATGGGGCAGACAGGGCAGTTGGGGATTGGTGAAGGAAAGCCCTGGCCACATTCCCTATCATAGAACTGTCTAACTCCATCTCTGTGCCACTAGTGGATCGCACCACACTTGTTATGCCAGTAGTGTGGTGCAAAATGACTGTCTCTCTCATGGGAAACTTGCCCTATAACTCTGCCGCTCCTTGTTTTTCCCTATTTCTTTAAATGGCTGCTGTACAATCTCATATTAAATCCTATAATAGACAGAATTCCACCCTTCTTTTAAATGTGCTTATTATAAATACATGATATAAATGGTTCAACAATTTCTAGTATAAATATTTGGTCTGCAATTTGTCGAGGTACAAGCATAACATTAACTAGCATACTCTTTGTGGGTGAATGTATTTACATTAGACATGAGATAATGCCCTTTTTCCATCTCTGTTCCATCGATAGACACATACAAATGGGAAATGACTCCCTAGGAAGAAGTACTGTGGAATGGGATCTGCGGTTCATAGTGGACCAAAAGCGAAATATGAGTCAACCATGTAACACTGTTGCAAAAGCAAGACACAAGAAGTAATTCTTCCGCTCTACTCTGCGCCAATTAGGCCTCAACTGGAATATTGTGTCCAGTTCTGAGCACCACATTTCAGGAAAGAAGTGGAGAAATTGGAGAAAGTCCAGAGAAGAGCAGCAAAAATGATGAAAAGTCTAGAAAACATGACCTATGAGGGAAGATTGAAAAAATTGGGTTTGTTTAGTCTGGAAAAGAGAAGACTGAGAGGGGACATGATAACAGTTGTCAAATACATAAAAGATTGTTACAAGGAGGAGGGAGAAAAATTGTTCTTGTTAACCTCTGAGGATAGGACAAAAAGCAATGGACTTAAATTGCAGCAAGGGAGGTTTAGGTTTGACATTAGGAAAAACTTCCTGTCAGGGTGGTTAATCACTGGAAAGAATGGCCTAGGGAGGTTGTGGAATCTCCATCACTGGAGATTTTTAAGACCAGGTTAGACAAACACCTGTCAGGGATGGTTTAGGTAATACTTAGACCTGCCATAAATGCAGAGGACTGGACTAGATGACCTCTCGAGGTCCCTTCCAGTCCTACAATTCCATGATAGAGAAGGTTCGGTGAATGCCCCTAAACTAGAATAAATTAAAAAGGACATACATTCCAAACTTCCTCTGAATAAATGCACTGAATATTCCTCAGCTGGCCAAAGAACAGTGTTTAAATCATTCTATGTAGCTAATGTATCATCATTACGAGATCACAGACCATATGAAAGAAAATTCAGGTGACCAGCAGCTCATCTATCGCTATCTATTTATTGTGCTCCAATCACCTTGGTATTTAGGTGTCAGTACATCGGGAGGAAGGATAGTGCAGCCGTTAAGGTGCTAGTCTGGGAGTCAGAAGACCTTTGTTCAATTTCCTGCTCCATCATAGACTTTATTTGCTTGGGCAAATCACATTGGGCTAGATCCACATAGGTGCTTAGGCACCCTGCCACTTAGTGGAATTCTCAACCCCAAGATATGCCCAGGCTCTCCAGGCTTTGTATGGGGCAAGTTAGCAGGGCCGGCTTTAGCAGGTGCGGGGCCCCATGCCAGGACGCGAATTGTCTCGGCCCTCCCCGCCCCAACTCCACCCCGGCCCCGCCCTGACTCTGTCCCTTCCCTGCCCCATTGGATCCCTCCCCAAATCCCCGCCCTGGCCCCGTCCCCTCACTGACCCATTGGATCCCTCCCCAAATCCCCACCCTGGCCCCGCATCTTCCCCAATCACGCTGCATTCCTCCTCCTCACCCCTCCCTTCCAGGCTTGCGCTGATCAGCTGTATGGCGGCGCAAGCACTGGAGGGTGGGGGGAGAAGCAGGACGCGGCTTTTTTTTTTTTTTTGCTCCGCCGGCAGCGGGGCCCTCTTAGGGGAATCGGCCAAATCGGCTTAAAGCCGGCCCTGCTAGGCACCTAAGGAAGCGATCTTCAGAGGCCAGCAAAGAGCTGACTAAGGTAGCAAGGAGTGAAATGCAGAGGAAAGGGGGATACTTAGGTCCAGGTCATCAAAGATATTTAACTGCCTAACTCCCATTGATCTGGGCCTTAGATGTCTGACTGAGGGGCCAGAGATAGGCTCCTTCCTCCACACAGGAGTCTCAGCTGTGAATCCTTCCCAGGAGTTAAGCACCTAAGCCGGGTCAACCACTTAGGTAGCCCATGCCCTAGCAGCCAAAACGTTTCTTGCAAAATATCCCCCAAAACAACCAGCCCTTTTCTCCCCTCCCCCGCTAAAAATAAAATAAAAGTGAGAGAGAGAGACCTCCAGCCCAGAGTAGCTAGTAGCCCTCTGCTTAGGGCATTCACCTACGATGCAAGAAATTTGACTTCAACCTGCATCCCAGGTTAATGATCTAACCACCAGGAGACACATACACACAGAAAAATTCCCAATCTGTCTGAGGCATACTCAGAGCATACCTACAGGATCAGGTTCCACTAGAAAGATAGCCAGGGAATGTTCACTTTGAGAATCACACTTCAGGGAACCTGGGACTTCAGCTTGAGCAGCTCATTAGATGTGGGGGAGCGTCTGCACTTCGGCAGCTTTGCAAATGCTGACTAATGGAAACTTCAGCATCCAGGTGACTTAGGTGTCTATGAGGCTAGGTGGCAGCTGAGCAGCAGTTCTGAGGCTTCCAGTGGCAGATAAATAGTGAATGTAGTTGCCCAAAGAGGCCGTTAGATACCTAAATACTTTGGGGATCTCGCTCTTAGTCTGTCATCTGTAAAATGGGGCTAATAGCGTTTCCCTAGCTTGAGGGCGGCAAGGTTGTGTTGTGAGGATAAAGAATGTGAGGTGTTTGGGTAATGAGAGCCATCTGAGTATATATCAGAACTATCAACCACATCCTACAAAATTTTCATGTCCTGGCTCTAACCCTTTTGCACTGCTCAAGTAGTATAAAGAGACAAAAAGCCGCCTTAACAGGTAAATGCTAAACTGCTAACAGGAAAACTGTCCTGTCAGCTATTCTGCATAAGGGAAGCACTAGGCAGCATAAAGCTGGCATAGTGGACAGGGCAGGGGTAGGAAAGCATTGTGCTCAAGAAATACTGACTCAAACCAGACCCGGCTGACCCCCACCGTCAGAGGAGGGGGAAGGTGTGACACAGCAACCCCTTGGCAAAGGATCCACTGTTCTTTGCAAACAACTCTCATCTCAGCCATGACAAACTCACTACACCAAATAAATGTCTTGCAGGATATTTTCCATAAATAATAACATGTAAGGTATCTACAGAAAGCTGATAATTTTTCAAAATTCATAATCATTGTGAGATGTATGCATGTGTAACATTTAAGGAATAATGAAGTTATATTGAAAGCATGCTTTACAGATTTAGAGTAAAAATAAATCACAAGGGAATACAATGTCTCGGTGATGGCCCATTGAAGCAGGGGGAGTTATTACCTCACCCTGGTTAGCTGCTGATGTAGTGCAAGGCTCAATTGTCTAGCCTTGCTCCAAACCAAGACTTTCAATGGTAACCCATAAGCGACAACTACAAACAATCAGAACCACTTGGAGGTTAAAAAAAAAAGAACATTATAACAGACAGCAGTGGCCCTGTCTATGAATAGAGACAAAAGACTGTTTCAGTATAACACAGAGTGAGGGAAAGGAACATTGAGCAGACATCGTGGGGAACAGGGGTGCGCATCTCCTTTGGGGGACAGAGGAACTGAAATTTCTATGAGTAGCCAGTGTCAGGGGCTAGCAAAAGACAGGGGTGCTATAATGCGAAGTACAGTGCTTGAGTGACTGAAAGGTTGGTGCTGTGAGGGAGATAACATCCAGTTACCATAAGCAAGGCTGAAAGAAGGTGGTAATAAGGTGACGCATAGTCCTGGGTATATTGAGAACCGTCACAGAGGAAAATGGCAGAAAACCATCTATCACCCCTCGCCTCAGGTGCACAGAATGTTATTCAGACAAACCTAAGAATCTGGCCATATCTCCTTTTTGGGGGAAAAAGTCTTTACCAGGGCAACATTTTCTAAAGCACTTAAATGCCTACATCACTTCTGACACTGGGATTTAGGCTTCTCAGTCATTTATGATCTTTTTAATAATTTACCCTTCATCTATAAAACATGGCAAATTTCATTTTCAAAAAAGTTAAATTGCACAGGAAATATTATATCATTGGGATTTTAACTATTTTTCCACATTAACTGTGTTCTGATAGGTGAAGTGGTTTTAAAATACACCTCTACCCCGATATAACGTGACCCGATATAACACAAATTTGGATATAACGCAGTAAAGCAGTGCTCCGGGGGTGCGGGGCTGTGCACTCCAGCGGATCAAAGCAAGTTCAATATAATACAGTTTCACCTATAACGTGGTAAGATTTTTTGGCTCCCGAGGACAGCGTTATATCAAGGTAGAGGTGTATGTGATGATTTTTTCATCTATTAGGAAACTATGGGTGCAAGCAGCCTAGTGAAATCAGGATAAACATCTCAGGACAAAAAGTTTATGAAAACATCTACCCATAGTCCACCTCTGATAAGCAACGTGTTACTAAAGTAGACACAACTGCATCAATTGTTCCACTGAGTAAGGGCTGATGAAGTTTGCAGATCATGCAGAATACTTCAAAATAGCAAAAACTAATGAATGTGAGAGATGCGAGGATGCATTGGAAAGCACCAGGGCAAATGAAACAGAAGTTGGATGAGCGTAAAGTATTACGCATTGGCAAAATAATTTGAACTTCTTACTCACACTGCTGAGTTCAAACTTGCAGGTTCCTCTGAGGAAAACAAATATAGGGATTAATTTGGGGCAGCTCAGTGAACACAGCAAAAGCTAATGCAAACGGGATGCTTAAAACAGAAAATCTTACAATAATGTTCTGGAAATAATGATACATCCTAACTCTGGAACCGCATGTCCAAATTTGGTCATCTCATGTCAAGAAAGATACATTGCATAAAAAATTTGAAAAAGTTCCAGAGAATAGGATTGAAAATGTGTAACTGCTGGTTGAATTTATTATAATAAGCAATGGCAAAAATGGGATTATTAAGCCTGGAAAAGTAGAGGCTTAGAGGAGATTTGACTGAGGTATTCAACGTTCATGAAAGGGATAGTTACTACTGATTCATCTCTCCTTTTTTTTCTTGTCACAGAATGAGACTGATGAGATACTTTATTAAATTCAAGCCCGATCCAAATTCCATTGAAGTCAACTGAAAGGCGTTGGATCAGAACCGTAAAGATCTAGCACATTAAGAATCAATACAAAGAAATACTCACCCAGGCAGCCCACAGGCCACCTATGAAATTCATTGCCACCGGTGTTCATCAGAAGTATAGGATAATTTCAGAAGTTTATTATTGCAAGAAATGATAGTATTCAAAGCAAATCTAATCCAGTTAACACAGAGAAACTTTTCATAAGTATTAAAGTCCACAAGACCTCTTTGAGAAGAACACGCTTAATTCAAACACCTCCTTAAAACCGCTTCCCATCCCCCCCAAAAGAAAAACTATCTGAAACAGAGTACTGCCTCCATGAAGGGAGGAGAGCTAGAAACTCAATGAAGTTCACTAGGGATTTCACTATTGCTATTGATTTTACTTGGGAGGCACCAGATTCTATGATGATGGGAAACCATATAAAACTCTAAGATAGATAGATAACTTGAAGCAAAACAATACAAAATATCCATTATATAAAGTGATTTTTTTCACAAGAAATCAAAGTATATAGCACTCTCAAATATAATTGTATATGGTTAGAAAAAGTTAGCTGTGTTATCTTATCAATAGAGGTAGTCAAACGAATTCTGAAAATGAATTACACTCAGATTTCAGACAAAGATTCCTTAATGTTTTTTAAGAGAAGTCACTAATGCTTTTGCACTGTCATAATCATAAAATATATACTAGTTGCAGTCTTTAACAAAATACATTTCATGGGCATACAAAAACAGAATAGCTTATAGCAACAAACTCAGATTTAAGAAGTAAACATTTATTCTTATAAGACTGAGTGGTTTTTGTCAGATCAGAAAAAATATATGCTGTAGTGTAGGGTGTTGAGAAGGTATCTTTCCTGGGATTTCCCCAGAGATTTTTTCACATAATAATGTCTCCAACAATTGATAAAGCAAATACAGCAGTTAAAAAAGAAGGAAGAACCATCAGAATATATTTCACAAGGACAGTATTGGGTAATCTAAATAATGTGGATATCTGGAGTAAAGGGCTCAAGGGCCATGTACAGAGGTGAATTCCACCCATAACAAATTTGAAAACAGACATTCATTTACAATTTTTTCCACAACACTGGTGTTATCTGCACTCCGCAACACTGGTGTTATCTTTTGTATAGTTTTCAGCCATCTTTTTTGTTTGATGAAGAAAGATATTAACTTTAATAATCACATCTATTTGTAGTAGCAGTTTTAGGAGAGCGATTGTCTTGTCCACAATAGAAATTTTTCAAAATTCTCCTACCATTGCTAGCACCAGCAGAAACACTAGTGTCGATTGGCTGCTGCAGTTTTTAATCACTATCATCTAACACTGGGTTAGACAACACAATGGTAATAAGACCTGTGGCCCTGGTTTGGGTGGAGATAGATAATACTTTTAAAAACTGAAACAACGCGATAGGGATGTTATTTTATTCTATTTAAATTGGACTATCATGTGTGTTATGGAATTTTTCTTTGTGATATTAGATGCTGGAGTGCTTGACCTGTCCATGTATTTAATTATGTTAAACAGCACATTATAATTTGATTTCTAATAAAGACATGACCTTGAAATGCAGCTGGGTGTTTCTGCTTAGCTGTAAACTTGGAACAATATTGCAGACTGCGAAACTACAGAAGTGTGGGTGTTCAAGGATCAAACAGGTGTTTCCTGTTGGTAGTCCAAGTTCCCATGTGAGAATCCAAAGCCCATCTGAGAACAAAACTCATCATATCTTATTTACTTATAACCAGGGTGCTACACACAATTCACATCCCTTCTCCCAAAAAAAAAAAAAAAAAAAAAAAAAGTTTAAATAATGCTCAGGTTGTGATATAAACTAGAAAAAAGCCAGGAAATTCAAAGATGAAGCTGATCTCTTTCCTCGAATTGCCTTATTGTATCCAAGCATTGCTAGGGTCAGAGATGAGTATGAGATTGTTGAATGCCAAGTAAGATAAAAAACATATGAGCTAATAACTGAAGTTTCAATTTATACAAAGAAAAGTGTGTATGAGCTGCTATAATATTTGAGAATTGCCATCATAACCACAACAGGATGGCCTTTCAGGATGGCTCGGGGTGTCACTGAGCTGGGATAGTCTGGAGTGGAGATTGGGTCCTATATTTTGGTAGATGGCTTAGGGATAGAGGGACAAACCCCTACACATTTTCAGTACTGCACTCATACCAATTCATTCTTCCCACTACTGCCTCCGTCTTCATATACTTCCCGTAACACCTGTCCTGAATTTAGTGCTCTAATTAATATAGTGCCAAGTTTAGAGTTCTCAAGAAAGAGGACCTCCAGATAACAGGAATGGCATGGGCAGGGGCCTTACATGTTATCCCACATTTCCTCATCAATGTAGCCAAATCTTGAAATGGAAAAAAAAAATGGAGTTAGAGGGTAGTTAAATCTTCAATTTAACCCTTATCTTCTCTACTGATACTGTCGTTAAATGCTGTATCATGACTGAGGGCTAGTCTCCTTTAGAAGTGCTACAGCAGTGCAGCTGTGCCACTGTAGCATGTCTGGTGAAGACACTGTATGCCAACAGGAGAGAGCTCTCTCGTCAGCATAATAAAACCACCTCCACAAGAGGTGGTAGCTATGTCGGCAGGAGAAGCTCTCCCACAGACATAGCACTGTCCACACTAGAGCTTAGGTCGGTGTAACTTATGTCACTCAGGGGGTGGCTTAGGGCTGGTCTAAACTAGGGGAGGGGATCGATCCAAGATACGCAACTCCAGCTACGCGAATAGCATAGCTGAAGTCGAAGTATCTTGGATCGAATTACTTGGGATCCACACGGCGCGGGATCAATGGCCGTGGCTCCCCCATCGACTGCGCTACCGCCGCTCGCTCTGGTGGAGTTCCGGAGTCGACGGTGAGCGCATTCGGGGATCGATATATCGCGTCTTAACGAGACGCGATATATCGATCCTGGATAAATCGATTGCTACCCGGCGGGTAGTGAAGACGTACCCTTAGTCACAGCCCTGAGTGACATAAGTTATACTGACATAAGTAGTAGTATGTACAAGCCCTAAGATGTCAGGATTTACAGACTCCAAATTTGACCTCTTAAAATGCATTTATTTTAATAAATATTTCCCTGCTTGCACACACACACACACACACACACACACACAAAGCATAGGTTTGTAATAGTGCTAAAGACCCAGGGTGAATGATTGCTTGTAGTGATGGTGAAAGTATGATGCAGGCATATATGTGTATATTGCATAATTGATGACCTCTTCCGGAGGCCTTCCACATCCAACATTAACACTTAACTATTAGGGATAACGAATGTGCCATGCCTATTCCAGACACGTAAGAGGAGCTCCTACACATTCCCATATTCCCACCACCATCAATGTCATTGTCACCATCCTAGCATCACCTCTGAATTTGCCTTAAAATTAACTTAACATTTAACAGCCAGGATGAAGAGATTGGTATCCATGCTGAAAGTGTAAACATCCCATGTGTCTGTTCAGAGGGAGTGTGAATTTCTTGGTTATCCTTTTATGGTATAGTTTTATTTAGTTCTCAGAGTTGTTTGGAATTTCTTCCTGATTGTTTCCACTCTTTTCCCTCAAGTGTTCATAAAATGATATTTGATAGCGTTTACTGACTCTCGCTTTACTTTGTTATGTTCTCTCAGCATAAAGAAAACCATGCTGAAAGTTTGTTTACCTTCTCTCAAGAGAGGTTAAGGAGAAGTTTTAAAAGGAAACAGCTGTACAAGCTTAGACAATAGTGTACATTTGCCCACTTTTCATACAAGGTGCTTTAATATTTACACTTGAAGGAAAACAATATTCTGAACCATGGGCCTTAATCCCTTATATTGACACTACAAAGAGGAAAAGATCTAGCGCAAATGTAGAATGTTTCCTTTGTTATCAGCTACAATACATTGCACTTTATTTTCTTCTAAATTCCTGGGAAAGAAAGCACTAGCCATTCACCCTGAGGCTCTGGAAGAACTTTACTCCAGGATTTCTCCATGCTTTATAAGCACTAATTAAGCCTTTTAACTCCCCTGAGCAGCAGATAAGCCATATTATCTCCACTGTACAACTGAGGAAATCAAGGCACAGAAGGCTTAGTGATATTCTCAAGATCACTCAGCCAACCCGTGATCATGCAACTTATCAGGAGCAGTGCCTGGGGCTATCCATGTGACTTGTGATTACAGACATGAGTAAGCATGGCAGGATTCAGGCTTGAGTCCGTAACAAACCCAGGATCTCTAGTGATACCTTGATTCAAACTGCTTTGCTGTAATCATTAGCACAAACTCCCATTCTGAAGGCCAATGGTCGGTTGGTTTATTTTTGTATGAGTGGAGACAAAATGAGAGAAAGTCTGCCTTCACTGTAAAAGCCATCATAAAATATACTTATTTAAAAGGATTGAACTGAAAGGTGACCTGGCTACAGGGCTAGGACATGGAAGAAAGTGACTGCAGCAGAATGAGAATGGTGGGAATATGGGGCCTCAGAGGCAAAGGATCCTTGCAATGCCATTTACAAGATGCTAGGGGCCACAACAGCTGTGGGGACAACAACTGCTTACACAAATCAATACTCAAATACCCCCATTTATTTTTGGGCACAACACTTGGCCTCTACTGTAGAACTTAAAAGACATTTACCTGTAAAGTTCTCAAAAGTAACTTATCCACATTTAGGTTCACTGGAGAGCCTCTAACAAAACCAAACTTATATTAATGTGTGTTGCATATTGAGACAAAGTAGGAATACCATTAGCACGCAGAAGTTTTACCTACAGTTTGAACTGCTGAAATCTTTCTCTCCATATATGGTAAAGATTCAGCAATGCCTTTTCTGTTAATCTCTTCCAAAATGCATAAGTATTCTGCAAAGTGCAATTGCCTGAACCTGATGACTTTTCAAAAGAGACAAAAGCATGAGGCATAAATGAGATTACTATTCCCCATACAGTTTTACTAAGGTACAGTGCAGATGCCTCCCCGTTTACCACTTTTACACAAAAATAGGAGTAAAAAAAATTAATTCTTGACATGTTGCCATGGCCTTCGCTCATAGAGTGTACTGTATTGCCTATTGATTAGGGCTTAGGCCCTTTCAACCTGCAGAGAGGATTTTGGCCTGCACAGGCCCTACCACTCCACCAGGCTGTGGCCCAGGGCCCTGTGAGAGCTATCAAAGGTCTGAAAGTCAGAGGCATCTTAAGGCTGCCCTCCCTGGGTCACTTCCTACCACCCGATGATTGTCCAAAGCTTGCCACCTATGACAAGAAGATGTGTATGGAGTCAGCTCACTGCATGGCACCTCTTCATGGCTGTGCATGGCATAGTACCTCCCTCTCTTTTGGGATGGCAGCTGCATCCCCCCGTGTCTTGGCCCTCAGCCAGGTTAGTTCCAAGTCTCTCCCCTTCAGGGGTAGTCCATGAACAAACCAAGGGGAATTAACACAAATAAACTGAGTCCATATGGGGGATGGGAAATGCCTCTCTCTCTCTCTGGTTGTACCAGAAGCACATCCTCCCTTCCGTCAAGGAGGGACCTTTGAGCAATTGTAGGGAGAGATCCTACCTGCAGGTCTTCTCTCAGGAGCTGGGAGTTGCAGACCTATTGAGTTGCAGATCTCTTCCCTGGTCTGCCCCCAAGTGAGCTGCTCTGCTCCCTTTTACCTCCTCCTCCTACAGCCTGTGCATCTCTTGCAGGCTGGGCCCAGAGCAGCTCCTTAACCCCTTGTTGCTGTGTGAGGTTTGTATACCCCATCACACATGTCCTGTGACACAAAACATATTTCATACTAAACATATTAGTACTTCTGAAACAGTTAATCACACTAAATTATAATCATCCCTTTGGGGCATATAGGCCCCAGCTGAGTGGTTCCCCTCTATTCAGCAAAGCATGCGCTGAATTGCTTTGCTGAATTGAGGGCCACAGTCCCTACCTAAAAGTGAAATTTTAAAATAGGAAATCCAATAATTCTATTTTAAATTACTCTTAATATTGAGCTTTAGAAATCCAAAATGAAAGCATCTTTTGAACATTCTTCATCTCCTTGTAATCATTCTACACACAGACACTGAATACTGTGAATAGACTGGAAAATGTTTGACCTTACATTGGCTAGTGAATTAGAGACTCATTGTGTAGCCTACTACCTACTCACACACAGAAGTCCACATTCTGAGTAAAATTATTAGAAGATTGCTTGGGGGAAAATTCTCCATCCAATGATATATAGCCACCTCTTTGCTTCAACAAAGAGAATAATTCTCCTTTTCTGTCTCCATTTGTACAAGACTTGACCATAAATAATAGCTTTATGGTTCTCATAAATATTATTCAGTAGAAGAGACAGAGATTCTGTTTTCCTTTGCATGAGATCCAGTTCCAACTGGGGGAACTGTATGCACAGTTTGTTGATGAGCATACTAGAAAAAATTAAAATGTGTTGTAAAAATTCCTCTTATATGACTAGGGAATTTTAAATAGAATGAAAATAGTCATATCTCGGTCCCCATAAAATCAATGTTGGCACCTTTGTTTGGTAAAAAAAAAAAAAACACCCTGGACAATAGTCAAACAAGGATATGATGGAGCTTACAGATGCATTATATAATAACAAACATTGTTATCAGTTTACCTTTTCTACAGAATCTTTCAGCTTGAAGGATCTCAGAGTCCTTTAGAAACACATCACAGCAGTGAAATAAAACAGCTCTGGGAATGGGGATAAAAGGAAGATGGGCAACTTGGATAAACCACACTGCACAAGATCAGTAGGAGAGGCAATTTTGGTCAAGGACACTGTGGTAGTCTATAAACAACTCTATCAAGAGTGTTCTGGGATCTGATATTCAAAACTGTGTGCCAAATTACATGTGCAATCTAAGTAATTCCATGTGCAAACTAGGCAAGCAATTCCATATGTTTTTTTTTAAAATCAGACCTTTTTTCATGTACAAGCTGGGTTGACAGAACAAGTTTATGAGGCCTCACCCAAAACAGCCATGCACAATACACTGCCTGGGACTCAACTTACCTACCTCAAAAAGAATAAGGACAGCAAATCTTTCTACCTGATGCTTACACCAGGAAGTCAGCCCATCTCACAGCTCCAGCCTTAAAGCCCTAATTTCCTCTTCCTTTAGATCTTTTTTATACACCAGAAGCAACGAGAGCAGAGATGCAACTTTTTTTCCAGTGTGTATCATTTAAACAGGCACACATACACACGATTTTTCCATTCTAGTGAATTCAAATCACGTCAGCACTTCAGTTTATCCAAAATGTAAAAATGTCTGTGTGTGTGCGCGCGCGTCCGTGTGCATGTACACACATTTACTTGGCACTACATCCTGGTCTAATCAGACCAGAAGGAAGGAAGGAAAAGTTAGTTTACAAAATCTTTGCTCATGTTAGCATTAGTATTTTAGCAGTCCGGAGGGGATAAGAAGGAAAACGTGAAATAGAAAATGTATTTTAGTTATTAGCATTTGTTAAACCTCAGTAGGGTCAGTTGACACCTCTAATAATGTGACACTGTTTTATCAATGTAGTTAGATATGAGGACTTCCACTTCTATTGAAATCGGTGGCAGAACTCACATTGACTTCAGTGGGCCCATGAGCAGGGAACTGATTAATGCAGTTAAATCAATCTTGGACAGTGCTAATTTTTAAAATCTTCAATGTTGATCCATAATTTATTGACGCTTTTGTAAATAAATAAAATACGGTGACCATCCATAACTTGACCAGTGCCTTAGTCCTCTTACTTTGGATAGTAGTTTACCCTTCAGATACCCACACTGATTTACCTATATAAATTGAACTCAGTATTTGAAATATTCAATGAATTTTCAATAGTAAGTACATGAAAGTTCAAGAAAAACTAGATATTAAAGATATCTAAGGTAAAACTGACAACATTTTAAAGAGTGATCACTGTTGGGTCGTACATTTAGCATCATTTCTGACACGTGGATAAAAGAAGATAGAGACTAAACTTGGGCTCTCAAACAGTGGTCAGAAGGGACTGGGAGTGTTGTGGAAGTAAGGATGTGACAGCCATCTCAGCCTCAGGTTACAGAGTTCATGCTCACAAGCACTCCATGGAAATGGATTGAGAGCATCATGGCAGTCTAGACTTGTAGGAGACTATCAGCATCCCCTACCATGAGTCAGATGCTTCAAAGCAGTTGCTCTCAGCCTTTCCAGACTACTGTACCCATTTCAGAAGTCTGATTCGTCTTGCGTACTCCAAGTTTCACCTCTCTTAAAAACTGCTTGCTAACAAAATCAGATATAAAAATACAAAAGTGTCACAACACACTATTACTGACAAATTGCTTACTCCCTCATTTTTACCATATCATTATAAAATAAATCAATTGGAATATAAATATTGTGCTTACATTTCAGTGCATAGTATATAGAGCAGTATAAACAAGTCATCGTATGAAATTTTAGTTTATACTGACTTTGCTAGTGCTTTTTATGTAGACTGTTGTAAAACTAGGCAAATATCTAGATGAGGTGATGTACCGCCTGGAACATCTCTGCATACCCCCATGGGTACACGTACCCCTGGTTGAACTAAAACTATAATGGAGATATCCCATCTCCTAGAACTGGAAGGGACCTTGAAAGGTCATTGAGTCCAGCCCCCTGCCTTCACTAGCAGGACCAAGTACTGATTTTGCCCCAGATCCCTAAGTGGCCCCCTCAAGGATTGAGCTCACAACCCTGGGTTTAGCAGGCCAATGCTCAAACCACTGAGCTATCCCTCCCCCTACTGCTTCAAAGCAACCGTAGAATCTGAACAGAAGAGCTCAGAATGCATGGGTGGATGAAAGCCTCACAACTCAACCTGCTCAAAGTTATCTTGATTCAGAAATCCCCAGGATGTAATTGCTCAACCATTAGGCATCAACAGGTAATGCCACATTTGAAAGGGGTAAGCCAAGGTATGAGCCTTTGTAGCAAACACAAGAACACAAGCAAATAAACAGTGCAATGTTTTCTGGCATCCTAATGTTCTTTTTGATCAACAGCCAGTGAAACTTTTACTATCCAAGAGCTGAAAAGAGAAAGAACAGTGAAATCTCATATTGTTTAATATTAATTTAAAACAGTTAAATTAAGCTGAATATCTGGAATGAGATTTGGAATAGTGTCTCAAGGGAAGTGGTTCAAGTTTTATTAGTTGAGATATTAATATCTGACTGGATAAAGTACTAGGCAATTTACTGTATGGAATAATCCTTCACCATCCCCCAGTGATGACCTAATAGCTTTTTTCCATCTCTGTGAATCCTTTATTTACAGAATACATAAGAATCAAGGTTTCTCACTATGGGAGACTGAGAGAATTTATAATACCTGACCCACTGGGTGCTTGCACACATAGACTTTATTGAGATTATATTTTAATGCCATGAAAAATTCTGACTGATCAATTTAATATTTGCATGTAAGTGATTTTTTTTCAAACCTTATTTAACATGCATGTATTTTAACCAGGGCAGTACTTTTCTTACATAGGAGGATTTAATTACATCTCTTTTTATTGGGTTGCCCTAACTGTATACACAAAAGCTAAATTGTTTACCACTGACATTTTACATTAATCTAAATAAAGCAAAAGTGTATGCTGCCGTGCCTTTGAATAACAGAGCAGGAAATCAAACTGTATGGTATCTGGGCTTTGCATTTTCACCCAAAGAGTTATATCTGGAGAGACACATCAACAGCTGCAGACTCTGTCCTGTTTCTCAGAAGAGCCTTCAACAGAATAAATTATGAAGCTGCAGCCTGCTCTCTATGGGGTAATGGTTGATCTTTGACCATGCCGACAGCCAGACTTCTTGTCATCCCGCTGAGCAGCAAGTCAAATTGGGCTTTAATTACTGTTCAGAGAACAGTGTGCAATTAAACATGCATGTCACAGAATCTGGTGTGGGGGAAAGAAGGGACAAAGGATGTCAAGGAGTCACAAGACAAACCTCTTTTTGATGCTTTTCATTAAAGACAATGTGAGCTCTATACACGAAGTAAAAAAACTTCATAAAGTTTCGCAACGTATCACATACTGCCTGGAAAATGTAATGATTATTAACTGTCTTCCAATAAGCAGTAGCTTAAACCATATTTTGATCAAAACTATACTAAATACTAAGTTAAAGTGGATGATATAGCCCTGACCCAGTCCACCCAGTTAAAATCTGTCGTTATTAGCACTCAGTCTACAAAGCACAATTACACTTGAAAATTACCCCCTCTCCTAACCTCAGTTTCTGAAAAAAAGATGGAAATGAAATGATTTTGTAGATCCTGTTGGCTAAATTTTCAAATATCTTTGTCTCAGTTGTCCCACTATAAATGTTCACACATGAACTATCCTGGGAAAAAACCTATTGGCACATGCAAGCTGGTATTTGTATTTTTGTCTATGCTAATAAATAATTTCCAAATGCAAATTGTAGGCATAAACAAGGCATCAACCTTGAAAAATGTGGACCTGTTATATAAATGAAGAGTTTTCCAGGAACTCCTACTATGTACTGTGATTATGTAGCCAAACTGTACAAATCTGGAAAACTGGAAAATCACAAAATGCCAATCAGCTGTAATCAAGGGCCAAAGCAGGCAAATAAATAGTAAGCACAAGGTCAAAGTAAGGTGCCCATTTGTAAACAAGATGCCAAATCCATCTCTGGTGTAACTCCATTGTAAGTAATTGAAGTGGAAAAGAACGTGCTGCCTCACCATAAATGGGGGAAACTCAGATTCAGAGATGGTGAAGTCACCTTTCTGTAGGAGAGATGGTTTAAAATCTGAATAATTCCTAAGTAATCAGCAACTCTCAACCATTCAACAAGTGGCAGACCAATCTCATGATATTCAGAGGGCTACTATTGACTCCCAATACTGCTTCTCCATTCTGGGCCCTGGCTGCTGCTGATTTCCTAAAAGGGAAGTCTCTGAAACCCACTCTCCCCACTTTAGCCACTCCAGTAGCTGTGAGGTACATCCAGTCACCACGGCCTCCAGGACCTGATGTGATATGAGCAACTGCAGGAACTGATCACAGAATAATACACCATGGCCTGACTTGTTAGTCCCGCAAAGATACATGCATACTTGCAGAAGAGCTGGCTGAAGCTTCTAGTTTCTCAGCCATTGTAAGCTATATTTCACCATCAGGTTAGGCTGATACATTCGTGGTGAGACAATATAAGAGACAGCTCTCTTATGTAGAAGAAAATACTCAGAGTCAAAACAATCATACCTGGTACTTCTATAGTGCTTTCCATCCAAAGAAATCAAATAACTTTCCAAGCACTAATTGAGCTTCACAACACTTCTGGGAGGAAAGTATTGCTATCCCCATTTTACAGATGGGGAAGTGGAGGCACAGAGAGAAGCGGTTGCTTGAGACATAGTAAGTCAGTAACAGACTGGAACCCAGTACTCTGGACTACTGCTCTTATAGTCTAAGAATGGTCCTTCTCAGAGCATTTCTGAACAGGGGTGGGGCCAGGCCTCTGACTGTCCTGAACACTGAAGTCCCAATCTGCAGGCAATAAGTCTACTGACAGGTGCAAAGCTAAGAGCTTGCTTAAGTGCTTTGCTGGATCAGAGCCTAGAAAAGCTGTGCTGGAAGGGTCACTGGCTACATCTGCTGTGGTGGTGAAGCAAATCCTGCAGTCCACCTTCCTTGCCTCAGCACCCAGCAGTAACACATCATGCACCTCTTCCCCCTCTCCAACACCTCATAAAAGACATAATTGAGCTCTAATTTGGAAGGGATCAGTGGGATGCTCAATTATATGAAACATAGCTTTAAAATTCAACAATAAAGTGAATTAAAAGACAGCCAAGAAGTCAGTTTGACTGGAAAGACACCACGTGAAGTTAAAATTTAGTTGTTAAAAAACAAGTTCTGATATCAGAATTCATTAAGGGAAAGTAACTCTCTTTTCAATTAGTTAACTTTATAGCCTAAAAACTTAGAATATTTACTGAAATCCAATAAAAATTAGACTGATAAATAAGGCTCTGGTAAAACTTGAAGTCAAATTCAATAATATCTACATTAATATTCTGCTCTAAGTCACCACTCAGGCTCTGAACATTTGTTTTTATAATGAAGAAAATGAAGTGTTTGTTAATTAAATGCACCACTTAAACTAATTCATGTCTTGTAATGCCTTTGAAGATAAAAAAATGCTATGTAAGAATTATTTTTACTACTAATAAAAATTATATCTCACATTAAGAATTTGATCCCACAAATTCTTACTCCTGGGAGTAGCACTTTTGCAAGCCCAATCAAACACAATGGGATTATTTGCTTGACTAAGGACTATTCATGTAAGGATTTGTAAGTTTAAGACTTTATACACTTACTATTTCCTGATCATTTTTAACAATGAAGCACAACGTTTCTAGAATGTTTTTATTTACCTGACTTTTGCCTTGGAGTTTTCAGAGTAATAATACACAAAGTTGATATACGTCAGCCCTATATTTTCCCTCTCCCCAGGGGGAAAGATTGAGAGAACAAGACATTAATGCAAATCCTGTGAAGGACCATAATATGCCATAGAGAAGAAAATAAATAAAACTGAGTCTGCAAGTCAAACCATTAGAGTGTAGAACAAGTATCCCATTCAGTCTGATCAAATGCTATCTAAGAATCAAGACAGAGCGCAGAGTCACATGATAAAGTGGCTTTTTAGATGAATGCATGAGACATGAAGAAAACTGAATGGATGAGGATTGTTTAATATTCTCTAAACAATTTGCCAACATCACAGACATTTGATATTACAGACTAATAATTTTGACCTAAAGGAATTTTAAATCTTATGCGCACATATAAGATAAAAGTCTATCTCTATAAAAGATTTCATATACAAATCAATAACTTCCAGAGGCAAATGGCACAAGAATAATATTAAAATAAATAAAAAACATAATTTAGGCCATTTGCATCAGGGATGTCTAATGTTCAATATTTTAATCAAATCTCAAGTGTTCTCAGGAACTTTACAAAATCTCTAAATAGTGTCAGATGATAAATTTGGTGGAAAATGCATCAATGCAATAGATCCCAGTTTGTGCCAGAACTCTTTTGCCTCATCAAATTCTGGATATTGCCTCAGTGTCATGTGTTTTACCTTATTTAGACTAGAAAACACACACAGGAGCCCATTCAATCACAGAGATTCCAGATTCATTGAATATGGCCTTTGTATCTTCACAAGTACAGAATAGTATGAGTCTATGGGATAGAACAACTATAGAGGAACAAAATATCGCAGCACTAAAGATTGCTTTTGGTGCTAAGCATATAATAGTCATAACACTTTTCGCCCCTGAAATAAAAAACAAGGATCTTTTAAAGGCATGTTCTCTATGATACCTTATTACCATAACTTGAAATATCGCAAAGACAGGGTATCTGAGCCTTGAGATTTAGTTAAAGTATTATTTGCTTTGTCTCTGCATAAAACCATAATGAATTTAATCCAATTTAATATTATGTATTCTTCTAGAATGTTGGGATCTGCAAATCTTCAAATTTAGCAGAGAAAGGGGATTCTGTCTCATGGACTTGTGGTTCTTGTGGCATTTCCTTTAAATCACTGTCTTCGATTTCCTTTGTGTTTACCTCAGGAGGGGGTCCATTTTCTTTTTTGTTACATGTATGCAGGAGGAAATTAACATCTTCAGAGAGAGGAGTTTAACAGGTTCTTCATAATCATTCTCTTAAGATCTGATAAAGGAAGGAAGGGAGGAAGGTGAAAGGAACCAGGGAAGAAAGCTAATCTTCTAGTTAAGACACAGAACTAAGAGTCAGGAAAGCTGGGGACAAATTCCTTGATGGAATCAATGATGCTACCACAGGTATGAAATCAACTTCTAGCTTCTATTCGTGGTTCTGACCTGGACTTCCTGAGAGATCTTGAACAAGTCACTTAATCTCACTATGCCTCAATTTTCGCAATTGAAAGTGATATTTACCTTACAAGGGTATTGCAAAGCTAACTCCATTCATTAATGCTCATGAGGCACCTTTACAAAAAACCTTGCATGAAGGTAGAACAGGGGTCTCAAACTCCCGATCCACAGGTCATCTGTGGCCTGTGGGGCTCCAGCAGTTTTGGGGCCAGGTCTCTCCCTTGGCCCCACCCCTGGGCGCTCCCCTCTCAGGGGCCCCGGCAGCGCAACAGAGCTGAGCAGTGGCTGCCGGGCCAAGGGTGGGGTGGGGCGGTGCCTCTACACGCTGCCCCCGCCCCGAGCGCCCCTGCAGCCAATGGGACGCTGTGGGGGCGGTGCCTGGGGGCAGAAGTGCGAGGAGGCCCCCAGCCCGCCATGCCTTAGAGCCCCAGGTAAACACCGCACTCCACCTCCAAACTCCCTCCCAGATCTTGCCCTCCCTTCCCCCACACTCTCTCCCAGAGCCTGCACCCCCTTCCCCCATGCCCCCTCCCACACCAAACTCTCTCCCAGCGCCTACACCCTCTCCCCCCACACCTGCTCCCACCCCCAAACTCCCTCCCAGAGCCTGCACCTGCTCCCCACATACCCACTCCCGCCCCCCAAACTCCCTCCCAGAGCCTGCACCCCCTTCTCCCACACCCACTCCCGCCCCCAAACTCCCTCCCAGAGCCTGCACCCCTTTCCTGAGTAACTCACAAAGAAAGTTTATCATGTTCCAATCCTCCAGTTACTTACTTTAGAAGCCAAACTGAAACACTGTTTGAAACAGTTTTTGATCTTTAATGAAGACTCTCTGTACAGAATGTTAGTAGTAGTCTTAGTTCATACACTGTGAAGAACTGATTTCATAACCAAATAGGGGTTATTCTACACCTCTGCTTTTAGTCTGGGAGGCAATGTGTATTATCTGGTTTTTGCTTTACATTGCTCTGTTTATATTAATTCATTATCATGGAAGAGTTTAGGAAAATATATTTGTGGACTTCTAAATTATGCTCCGAGAGGATCCCTTCTGCAGTGATATAAATCAAACAGAATGATCACAAATCAGGTGCAAAACAGAACTAAAGGGAGAGGCCAAAGTTGATGGTGCTGATCAGATAGAGCCAAACTGCCATGACTGTTGCTAAAAGCAAAGAGGCCACAATTAGGGTGACCAGACAGCAAGTGTGAAAAATCAGGATGGGGGGTGGGGGGTAATAGGAGCCTATATAAGAAAAAGATCCAAAAATCGGGACTGTCCCTATAAAATCGGGACATCTGGTCACCCTGGCCACAATTGACCTTCAGAGATGCACCTACAGCTCCCAATGTCTTTCTTTGGAGCTGCACATGTGTATCAAAGAACAGAATTTGGCTCAAGATTTGCAGTGACTTAACATTGCATAAAAACTTGTTCTTCAGCCTTATGCAGCAGTTGAATGGTGTAGTGTCACAAACCACATTATGTAAATAAACTACAATCTTTTTTCCCCTTCTCTAGAACACCTCAGGGTGAGCAATGCTTCCTGTTATACTATTTATCGAATCCTCAAGCATGTTTCTGGCTGACAATCAGATCAAAACAGAAAAGAAACTCCAGTTTTAAAGAAAGATGAGAGATGAATTACATCCAATATATTTATGCTTGAATGGACCTTAATATAGTTGTGTAACATGCATCTCTAGGAGAATTACTTTTAAAACAGGATGATCAGGATCAGACACCTACAATTTCCATGCCAGTCCAAGAAAAGGGACATCCCTCATCAAAGATAAATGCAAATGCATCCGGGGCCAGATCCTCAGCAGGCATAAATCAGTCCATTGAAGGCACCAGCAGAGAATGTGATGCTTGGTCCAGCAAGGTGCTCATCCCATTCTGGAAAAGTGCTTATGTTAATAGCAGTATAATCAGTGTGACTACTCAGACACTTAAAGTTAAGCACTTTACTGGATCAGGGCTAGAGCACTCAGCACTCTTCCGGATTGAGCACCTGGCCACCCACTTTTATTAAGAAGCTGCTTCTCCTTCACGGAACTTCACAGAAGGACTGTAGCATCTGGCTACAGAAAGGTATGAAACTCCTTACCTTTGTCCACAACTCAGCGGAATGCTTTGAAATGCCCTCATCTGCCAACTGAAGCAAGTGCACTTTTCTGAGAAAAGCAAACTCAAATAGAATTTAAATAATCATCATCTTTCATTTAAATGAGCCCCAGGTATAGTATGTCATGCTTTAGACTGTGGCAGTTATTTCCTGGAAAATACACACTGACTGGCACAAGGGCTTGTTCTGAGAACATAAGAATGGTCAGACTGGCTCAAACCAATGGTCCATCTAGCCCAGTATCCTGTCTTCTGACAGTGGCCAATGCCAAATGATTCAGAGGAAATGAACAAAACAGGCAATTATTGCATAATCCATCCCCCGTTGTCCAGTCCCAGCATCTCACAGTCAGAGACCAAGATCATGGGTTTGCATCTCTGACTATCATGGCTAATAGCCACTGATGGACCTATCCTCCTTGAGGCATGGCTTGAAAAGGGAAGGTTGTACATGTAATAGAAAATATTCCAATTTAATACATGACCCAAATGGCCGTAAGTTTGTAGACAGTTTACTTCACAGGATGTTCTGTGTTTTTTATCCTTACAGATATAAGTGTTCTGGTCTCTAGCAGGTGAATGACCTAACCGAACAATTTCTGGCTCAGCACATGCCCTTTGATGTTGTTATTTGTTAAAAACTGCCAGAACAAATCATCACAAATTTCTGATAATGCGCAATGTACATCTCGTCCAGATAACGTTCTGTCTGCACACAATATTTTAGAATGCAGGAACACTGTCCAACCTAGTCTCTGCCTGTGGCACATAGTAGTCTACTTTTCTGTAGACTAATTTCAGTTGTTGGGTTTAGTGAGTGGGTACTGAGCTGTGTTGATGACCCATGATACATAGGAGGTCAGACTAGATGACTTGGTGGCCTCTTCTGGCTTTAAAAACAGACTCTTAGACTCTCTATATAATTTCCTAATGAGTATGAATCAGACCAACCTCTTTTGCTGAAAGGCCACAGCAGAGGACACGGGAGGGCAGGCAGTGTACCTCCTGCTTCCCCTCATGGGAAGACAGTTTTAAAATCTCCTGGGGAATCCCATTTAGTGAAAAATGCTACACAGGGGCTATGAATCAGCATGTCCCCCACATACTCCACCCATGTGCCCTCACCAGCCAGATTTTTCACTTGTGGCACAACCAGCCCCAGCAGGGGTCTCCCCTACCAGAGGCCAAGCCTCTACAGTGCAGGCCAACATGAACCAGAGATAAATTTAGCCCATTATCGTTTTTGCCAGGAGTGAGAGACCTGATAGGAGAAATAGGCTTTCTAGCTCTGAGGTCAGGTTTGGGTATAATCATGTGGTTCTCTATACTCTAGTAGAGACTGTACAGTGTAGCTTCCCCTTGTTGGTGGTCTGCAGGGAGTTGGCTGGTCATAAAGTGCTGGCTCCTCCTCCTTGTTTCCAACAAATAAACTTCATTACAAGACAGCAAAAAGCCCACTCAACACTTGCCTAAAATCATATAATGGCCACAGGGATGTTATGTAGTTACAGATGGGAGGAGAGCTGGTCTCTGAAATTGTGAGTGAAAGGGCAGACGGACAATCACTCTCTCTCTCTCTCTCTCCCTCCCTCAAAAAAAAAAAAAAAACTATAGAGGTTTATATCCCAGCAACATGATGAATAGTGGGAAGACAATGAATAATTGTTAGTCTCTTAAGGTTGCCTCAGAACTCAGAGCTACCATGCAGATAAACGACCACAAGGTCAGGAGGAGGTATCTAACTGGATAGGGCCAGTAATTGGAACATTATTGTACAGAGCCTGCCTGCACTGTATCAGTCCTGTAGAAAAATAAAGGTTTCCTGTGTTGTCTTTCTCTGTGGGCTCAATTGTGCCCTGCATGGGGGTAGTGTGGAGCTGTACTGCCCCAGGCAAAGCACTGGGAAGTTCAGAGAAGCAAAAAGACTCCCAGAGTGACCTGGTGTCCACTAAGAGAGCCCCCACTGCTACATACTGTGTGCCAGTTGCATTTCTGTTCCCTACACTAATGCGACAGGGACTAGGGCAATGATCTCGCCCACTCCTCTTCACTTTGGAAGCATTGGGTGCCCCTGGAGCATCTCTGAGAGAAGGGAATGCAATTTATGTGGGCCCTTCCCCCCACCTCACTGCACACCTAGGTAAGGACCATGTTTTGTGAGCCTAAACAAACACACAGTGTTCAGGATTGTATTTCACCTTCAAATTCTTAGGTGCATACATTGCAAAACAGTTACTGCACCTTCACATGTAAGTACAGTACTTAGCAAGAGAAATCCACAGAGCTGCAGGCAAGATTAAGCCCTACAGCCAAATTCTGATCTCAAGTGAGATCAATTGAATTGTCCACATGTACCTAAATCCATAATTTACGCCTAATTGTTAGAATGCAAGGTTTATTTACTGTGGGGACCGAGTCTGCGGCCATAGAGACAGAGACAGAGTTGCACTAGTTTAATTAAGGTGTGATATTAAGCTAAACCAATTGGGTCAGCCTGAACCAATATAGATGGGGTTTAAACCAATGTAAGACTATCCACACACAAAGAGGCACTGCTTTAAAGTGTTGCCAACATGTGCAGTTTTGTCAGGAGTCTTACAATATGTGGACTTTTTCTTAAAGCCCCATCTAGTTGAGTCAAGGTAAGTTTCTAGACCCCATGATTGAAGAGAAAAGCTTGAAAATGTGACCCGAGTGTAATCCTAAAGGTTCAAAAACCTAAAGAAAATTTAAAAGAACCCACATTTTACTATTTTGAAAATCATGAGATCTTTAAAGTCAGTCATGTTTTTGGGGGGGCCTGACTCATCATTTTTTGAATGCTTGGCGTTGGCAATGCTGGGTTTGGCCCCCGTAAACAGTGCCTTGCAGCATACCTGGTAATCACAGATACCTCATTCTGCCCACCATGTCTCCTGGGACTTGCACCATTCTTGTGGCTTGATCCGACTACCCTTTACTCATCTGAATAATCCTCACATACACAGGCAGTTGCACTGATATCCATGGGATTATCCATGCAAATAGAGATTTCTGGGACTGGTCCTTTACTGTGCAAATTCTGAAGCCCATTTTGGATTTACACCTGGGGAAATCATTCCTCTGTGTGCTTAATGTTCATCTTTTTGCACATCCATCTCTGAATTTGACCCAATGGCTACATAATAAGCTCACGCAAGCAATAATTACAAATGCTGTTTACACTTCACTTGAAGACAACGCTGCTCCACCCAGCTTTCTCGGGAACAAAGATTAACCATTTTTCACAACTTACTAGACTCTAAGTAATTCAGCTGGCAGAGCTCTTTCTATGAGAGGCTAGACAGCAATTTACCCTCTGCCTCCCTGTTACAAATAAAATATCTTATTCTCACCAGAAAAACAAAAGAGATACATTTATAGAAAAATAACAATCTCCTGTTGTCACCAAAAGGCAGAACAAATCTGAGCTGGCTATATTGAGGACTGGTGGCTTTAAGCTCCATCTTAAAACCAATTCAGTCATTTGCTTCCACTACTCCTGTTGTTGGGATTATATGACAGGGTTGCCTGTGATAGCGTTGGACTGGACACAGTGAGCCAGGATATCCCTTCCAGTCCTGTGTTTCTATGTTCTCCGTTTTGTTTATAGCTGGTTGACACATTTGGCCTAAATACAAATTCTTCTAAGCAATGAGACATCTCTCATATGAAAGCACAGAAATCAACAAATACCACAGACAGAGCTGGATGGGGGAAAATGCAGAGAGTCCTGTCACATGCGTCACTCCTTGATCTGGGTTTCAGCTGCATGCGGAGCCAAAGTACTGGGGTTGGGAATGGTGGTAATAAAGTGACTGTTACACAGGAAGAAGATGGATGGTGTAAGGGTGATAGAAACTTTATCAAGAGATGGGAGGTGAATCACAGGAGCCTCTTGGTGAAAGGAAGGGGGGAAGGAGGGAGCTGAAGAAATTATCCCCATGAGCAGATGTCACACTGCCTTTAAAAATTGTGCAAGAGCAGCATTGCCTGTAGGAGATCTAATCCTGAAACTTTCTCATACGTACAAAGAGAAGGATTAGGAATTTATTTTATTTCATTTCATTTCATTTCAGCTGTTTTTCAACAGAGCATTCTTGAGAGCTGGCTTGGGTGGTCAGGCTGAATTGGATGGCCATTTATTTTCACATCTGGGTCTGGGCTATGTAAGTTTTATCTTAGAATGGCTTTCTAGCAGAATGAAGTTTCATGTACAGTAACAGCAATCAGTTCTGATTAAGCCCACTGCTACACCACTCTGAAATATTCTAAAGGGTCAGTGAAGATATCTGCTCATTTCCAAAGATCTAGGAATACAGGCTAAAAAAGTGCTGGGAGGTTGTGTATTTCAAATAATGTTACTATTTAACAAGGAATCTGGTTTTGGACAGTTGTTTCTGTATTCTTTATAGGAAGTGAAGAGAGAAAAACATACATTTTTCCTTACAAGTAGAGTTGGTTTAATAATATTTGTTAAATACAAATTTCAATTACTTTTGCCTGTTTTTATGAAATAGTCTGACAATTAACTTTTTCCATATTTAAATCATATTTACTTATTAAGTGTCACACAAAGTGAAAGCAAACAAATAAAGTATTTCATTAAATACCATAATTCAGCTGCAAGCCAAAACCCTAAGAACTACTGTATAAGTTAGTCTGGGCCTGATCCTGCAAGACTGGTAGTCCTTACTCAACTCTTGCTGAACTCCATGGGAGTGCAAAGGTCCCATTAAGCCTCATGGATGCTTTCTTATGTCTCTGTGGCCTCAGCTTTCAGTGTTTGGTCATTTTCTCTGGCTCACCTTGAGCCTTACTATTCTGCCACATAGAGCAGCAAAGGAGAAAATACTGTCCAAAGTAAATAGAACAAAGCAAATATTATGAATAATATATGGACTAGTACCAATGCAAGCCATAAATGTGTGTGTTTGGCAGCACATGCACACACATAGGCACCGACTCCGTGGGTGCTCTGGGGCTGGAGCACCCATGGGGAAAAATTGGTGGGTGCTCTGCACCCACCGGCAGCTCTCCCCCTCTTCACCCCCCCCGCTCACCTCTGCCTCCGCCTCCTCCCCTAATCGCGCCACCCCATCCTGCTTCTCCTCCCTCCCTCCCAGCACTTGTGCCGTGAAACAGCTGTTTCACATGGCAAGCCTGGGAGAGAGAGAGGAGGAAGGAGGGGGAACGATTGGGGGGAGGAGGTGGGGCCGGAGATTTGGAGAGGGATCCAATAGGAGTAGGGAGGGGCGGAGTTAGGGTGGGGACTTTGGGGCAGAGATGGAGTCGGGGTTGGGGCGCAAGCACCCACTGGTGCAGAAAAAAGTTGGCGCCTCTGTGCACACATATGGAACTGCATGATCCAAGTGAACAGAAATGAGCATGTAATCAGGAGGTATTCCCACCCTGTTCCTATCACAGTTCACACACACTAGATATGGTACAATCTTACCCCTTCCCGGGGTTTCCTGTATTGTTAATGCAGGAAACAAAACAAATTTCAACTTGAGCTTGGCTCCCTGCAGGACCAATCTGTCCCTGCCCCTGATATTCCTTCATGTAGTAGAAATAAGCTATACTTCAAAACATTCTACAGAGTATAAAGATACTTTTGATATATGGAGCTATGATATTCAGTTAGCAGTGGCATTTCTGTAACACATTATACTCAAAAAGCTTGAAGGATTATCTTAAGGGGGGGGATTGACAGCACCTGTTGATGTGTGTGCGCATGCACATACACACACAATCTAGCAATTAAAAACTCATTGGATCACAACATACATACTTCATTTTCTAAAATAATTGGTGTTGGGTGAAAGATTTATGCACACATATCTTCTCAAAGATGTCAAAGCCAAATGAATATCTAAGGCATTATCAAACAGAGATGACAATGACCCCACATCACCCAATTCCCAATGCTGTGGCTCAGTGAAACCTTTTATATCATATGTCAGATATACTTAAGTATATCTGTGGAGCATGATATTAGTGACATTCTTTCCTTCTAACACTAGACCTTCAATGAGGTAGTGCTGGATTTACTAAGGCTATGTGAGTGGGTAGCTGAGAACCTGGTGCTCAGTGGATTTCACTGAGCCATCTATAGCCTCTGTTTATAAACGTTTTCATATATTTGTTGCACCCAGCGGCTATCATTCAATCTGAATGTGCATTTAGTATAGCAGATGATAGCAAACAACCATGTGTTACCAGTGTCCCCAATATCAATGCCTAATTAGTAGAGGAACTTGTCTTTTTAATCAGTACCAGATGACCATTAGAGAACTAAAATTTGGGATTGCCGTTTAATTTCATGCCATAGGAATTCTATAAGCAGGCAGCAGTATTTGTTCATTTCCTGTGGCCCCACCAGAATTGCCAAAACAGCAATTACTAAACAAGAAAAAAAGGGGGGCACATTCACCAGTATACTCTGACTGTTTTGTGTCATTCAAGATATGCAAAGCAGCCATAAATTTCATGTAGTTAGTTAGCCAGCTTACTTACTGCTCTTTCACATCACCAGAGCAGCACAAAGCGGCCAGACGTACCAGGGAATCTAGTCCCAAATAGCATTTGAAATTTTAAGGTGACTATTTCCTTATACAAGCAAGCAATAACACTCCAAGACACGTGGGGAAGAGGTTACATAGTTTTATTGCTTTTTGAGTATATAGAGGGCCAAGATCCATGAGTGCTTTCTAGCTGCTTTGCACTGTTCCAACAAGGCAAAGCAGCATAAACCGAGCTCAGCTGACCAGTTAAACTAGGTTGCTGTTTTGAATTGCCAAAGCAGTGTGTACAAGCTGGAATATATGGGTGAATATAGTCAAATGTATCTATTGTTTTAAAAAAGCAACAAAGGGTCCTGTGGCAGCTTTAAGACTAACAGAAGTATTGGGAGCATAAGCTTTCGTGAGTAAGAACCTCACTTCTTCAGATGCAAGTAATGGAAATTTCCAGAGGCAGGTATAAGTCAGTATGGAAATAACGAGGTTAGTTCAATCAGGGAAGGTGAGGTGCTCTGCTAGCAGCTGAGGTGTGAACACCAAGGGAGGAGAAACTGCTTCTGTAGTTGGATAGCCATTCACAGTCTTTGTTTAATCCTGATCTGATGGTGTCAAATTTGTAAATGAACTGGAGCTCAGCAGTTTCTCTTTGGAGTCTGGTCCTGAAGTTTTTTTGCTGTAAGATGGCTACCTTTACATCTGCTATTGTGTGGCCAGGGAGGTTGAAGTGTTCTCCTACAGGTTTTTGTATATTGCCATTCCTGATATCTGACTTGTGTCCATTTATCCTCTTGCGTAGTGACTGTCCAGTTTGGCCAATGTACATAGCAGAGGGGCATTGCTGGCACATAATGGCATATATAACATTGGTGGACGTGCAGGTGAATGAGCCGGTGATGTTGTAGCTGATCTGGTTAGGTCCTGTGATGGTGTTGCTGGTGTGGATATGTGGGCAGAGTTGGCATCGAGGTTTGTTGCATGGGTTGGCTCCTGAGTTAGAGTTGTTATGGTGTGGTGCATGGTTGCTGGTGAGAATACTCTTAACATTGGTGGGTTGTCTGTGGGCAAGGACTGGCCTGCCTCCCAAGGTCTGTGAAAGTGAGGGATCATTGTCCAGGATGGGTTGTAGATCACTGATGATGTGTTGGAGAGGTTTAAGCTGAGGACTGTAGGTGATGGCCAGTGGAGTTCTGTTGGTTTCTTTTTTGGGCCTGTCTTGTAGCAGGAGGCTTCTGGGTACATGTCTGGCTCTGTTGATTTGTTTCTTTATTTCCTTGTGTGGGTATCGTAGTTTTGAGAATGCTTGGTGAAGATCTTGGAGGTGTTGGTCTCTGTCTGAGGGGTTGGAGCAGATGCGGTTGTACCTCAGCGCTTGGCTGTAGACGATGGATCGTGTGGTGTGTCCGGGGTGGAAGCTGGAGGCATGAAGGTAGGTGTAGCGGTCGGTGGGTTTTCGGTATAGGATGGTGTTAACGTGGCCATCGCTTATTTGTACTGTGGTTTCTAGGAAGTGGACCTCCCATGTAGATTGGTCCAGGCTGAGGTTGATGGTGGGGTGGAAGCTGTTGAAATCATGGTAGAATTCTTCCAGGGTCTCCTTCCCTTGTTTTTAAAGTTACTTCTGAAACTACTTCTTCTAGAAAATACTGCTTCTAGAATGAAATTCAGCACGTGTAACTCGGTTTTATTACTGGCACTTACAGGAATTACATCAAATCATGCTTGCAATAGAGTATAATTAGTCAAATGACTTGGATCCTTTGTAATAGGGTCAATATTTTCTTTTTCATTGTGCATTACATTTTATCTTTATTTTACTGTTTTACAGGAAAAGCAGAGCAGAACTACACAAGGAATAGCCAAGAAGATAAAGCATAGCATTTTCATGGTGCTAATTAAAATTATAAGTTAAAAGTTAAGAGCAGAGCAGGACAACAGATGTGCGTAAGATGTGAATACTGGCTAATGAAATACACATTTTTAGCTACAGTCCCATGCAAGCAGGGGAACATGGCAGCACTTGTTTATATAATATCACTTTGAGAGCACATTCCTGGGTGATTATGCTTTGCCTTTGCAGCCAAACTTAAATGAAGTGGCAGTTGCTCATTAATTGTATTTGATAAGAATGTTACTGTTATAAGAAGCTTGTTTTCTTTCATGTTTCAATGTGTTCCCAAAGGAAATCATGACAGTGCGCTACTTGATAAAATTTCTTGAGACATTTGATAAGAACTGGAATTGTGCTGTGTAGAGGGTACTTCTTTCTCTAGTGGTGACTGTCCTGAGGATGCAAGGTTTCAGTTTTGTTCTTTTTCTTGGCTAGTAAAGCTTAAGACTACATGGAGAATAGACACTGTCTAATGCTTTAGCACATATTCTGTTGCTGTTATTTCTTAGGAGTTGTATTAATTGCATCATCATAGTGTTAACTTAATGGCATGAGACTTTTCCACAGACAAGTATGAGGGGGAAAGCAATAACATCAGTGGTGAAGGTGGGAGAAGGCGGGTTTATACTTTAAGGCCCCGATCTTGCAAAGACCTAAGCACATGCTTAATTTTATGCTAGTAAGTAGTTTAATTGATTTTAATAAGACTGTGAAGGTATAAGGGACAGTATTCCTCTGGGGTCAGAGGCCTGCAGCTGGCTGGCTAATTAGCCCCATCCACTGCACCTGGGAAAATACCAGCAACTTCACTGGCTGATCCTCATAAAAAGAGAAGCAAGGTGTCTGTACTATCTGCCAGAGGCTAGAGCAACTGCTGTGAGGAGCAGCTCCAAGAAACCAATGGCCAGAAGGGAGACTGGGAAAAGTCCTGTTATCACAAAAAAGGCTTTGAAGTATAAGCCTGGAACTTATGGGGTGGTGAAATCGTGGGATGAGGGACAGACTTGAGGGAAACTGACTTAACCTGTACAGACTTTATGGGGACAGGTTGTGAAGCACTGATCCTCATTTTCATTAAGAAGGCTTGAAATAAAACCCACAGCAATTAATCTGACCGGAATCTACTCTCCCTAGATTCTGTGAGAAGGGCCCAAACAGGATTTTCCCAGGGAGGGAACTGGCTCCACAGGCACAAGCCTGGGCAGGCCAGCTCCAGCATTTCTGCCACCCCAAGCAAAAAAAAAAAAGCCGTGATCGGTAGTGGCAGTTCAGCGGCAGGTCCTTCGCTTCTAGAGGGAGTGAGGGACCTGCCTCCCCGAATTGCCGCAGGTGCCGCCCCTCTCCCTTGGCAGCCCCAAGCACCTGCTTGTTAAGCTGGTGCCTGGAGCCGGCCCTGAGCCTGGGTCCAGCTGGAAGAAGGTGATGTAACTTAGGCCCCAATCCTTTACAAGGACTATTTGCATACATAAACTAAAGCACAGGCATAAATCTTCGCAGTTTCAGGGTCTGAGTCTATAACACCTGTGACAAAGTGGGACTGCTCTTAATGTTTCCTCTGAATACTGTGTGGGTGCCTCAGTTTCCCCTATGCATTTCTTAAGTCTCTACTGTGCATAAATGGCCGACACTTTGTATCCTGGCAACAAATGGGTGGGGCCCTTCCCCCCTGCAAGGGAATAGCTAAAGGTGAACAAAAAGATCAGGTGACCTGCTGGCCCAGGAAAGAGACAAAGGCCAGAAAGGAGGGTCTGAAGGGGGTTTCAATTGGGAATTGGCTGGCGACGGGAAGTGAGGGCAGACGGGGTTGTCTGACTTCCTGGGCCCCAGAATGGACCCGGCTGAGGGATCCCGTTCTCTGTACCTACAAGCTCTGTCATCTAATGAACTTCTGTTTTACTGGCTGGCTGAGAGTCACGTCTGACTGCGAAGTTAGGGGTGCGTGCAGGACCCTCTGGCTTCCCCAGGATCCCACCTGGGTGGACTCGCTGTGGGAAGCGCGCAGAGGGGCATATGCTGAATGCTCCAAGGTCAGACCCAGGAGGTGAGGCCGTGTGAGCTTCTTGCCCTGAAGACTGTCTGTTCCGAGGGAGAGGAGGTTCCCCAAAGTCCTGACTGGCTTTGTGGGGAGCAGTTCCAGAGCATTGCCCGGGGACTCCATGACGACACCGTATAAGTGTCCCTTGATTAGACAAGCAGTCTATCCTGTAAGAAGAATTCCTAAACATTATGGGTCTGATCCTGGATACTAAGCATTCATACGGCTCAAACAGTGCTCATGATCAGCCCCATGAGGACATAGATGATGGATTCCAGTTTAAAACATAGTCTGGTAGTAATTCAGTGGCAATTTCATATCCCTTGAAAAAAGCAACAGAGGGTCCTGTGGCACCTTTGAGACTAACAGAAGTATTGGGAGCATAAGCTTTCGTGGGTAAGAACCTCACTTCTTCAGATGCAAGTAATGGAAATCTCCAGAGGCAGGTATAAATCAGTGTGGAGATAACGAGGTTAGTTCACTCAGGGAGGGGTTTTGACCACAGAAAGTGGACAACTGTTGCGCAACAAATTTCCTTTGGTACTGCTCTTTCTTGTGTCTTCCAAAGTTTTATTTTTTTTAATAGAAAGTATAACTTGCAACAGGCACAGCAGTGTCTCAGTTGCTACTTAAAGTTGATGTGTCCCTGACAGGAGGCTTGAAAAGAAACCTGCCTGAAAAATAAGACATGTAGAGGAAATAATTATTTTATCCAATATCCGAATTTTCACTGTAGCTCAATAAATCATCATGTTATTCTCAAAGGATTTATTTTTTTCAAAATGGGCACCTACAAGCATATTGCGCATGCAATTGCATGTTAATCATTATAATAGTGTAAACTCCATGCACGACTACCCAATCTGTTTGCACAGCAGAGAACAGAAGTTGGTCCAGGGTGCTCTTTTTCGAAAAAGTTCAATATGTCTATTTTAAATAAAACTGTGTAGGGTTCACCATTGCAGGGTGAAGGACTCCCTCTACCACTTCTCCTGGCCAACATGCTGAAGGGTTTGCAGCAAGAGCTTTGACAAGGAAGGGTTGGCAAAAGAGTTAAATTATTAGCCACATCTCTCTTCAGAGCTTACCACCATGACTGCACTTGTCTCACGTGGCAACCCATATGGCAGGTCATTATTCTCCCTCAATGTAGATCTCACCTCTCTCCTTCTTGTTATTCCCCTTGCTAAATGGGCCAGCTCACCTCATGCAGACAAAACATCCACATGATTTTTATATGGTAAAGAATATTTTAAAACAGAGATAGTAAAGTTGCAACACATTGCAAGGAAGAGCCACTTACCTCTGGCCCTGTCGGCATTCTGTGGTGGTTCTAAGGTCATCAGGATAATATATGGCATGACATGTCCTGGAACACGAACTGACAGTATGTGACTGGAGATTTGAAATGAAAAAAAAAAAAGTCACAATCAATTGTGATAGGTACCAAATACCTTTCCCCTTGCTATTTAGGATCTCCCTAACCTGTCAGTTACCTTAAAAAAACCTTCTAATCACCTTAAGTTAATTCTTTTGATAGGATTATTACAATTTCTTATCAAATACTTAAAATTCACTCCTATACTTCACAAGCTTCAAAGTTATGCTTATTAAAAACAATGTTGTTATGAACTTGACAAGACAGTGGTGTTTAAAACCCACATGTTATTACAGAGTGATACTGTACTCTGGGGGTGTGCACTATTTGGCAGCTGGGTGCACTCTGCTTTGTCTACTGTGTTCTCTCTTGCCCTTAGACTGTGAAAGCACATGCTGGGAGCTTGCCTGCAGATTCCACTTTTGTTCATTTATAGGGTGCACTCCAAGGTACACAACAGAATGCAGCTGGAGGCAACCGCCTGGAACAAAGTGGAAGTAAAAACACTAATCCTTGGTGCATGTTGTGTCAGCTTAACTGCATTCAGGCAAAACAGTACTCTGAATGGGCAAATCCAGTCTTCTGCTATGTGGACACTAGTGGAGAAGAATATGTAAAGAACTGTTTCTTGCCCTTGATCCTGCCATCCTAGGCAACAGAATGATAGATTGCAACTTAGAGTTTGTCTACACTGCAATTAGACACCTGCAGCTGGCCTGTGTCAGCTGACTTGGGCTCACAGGGCTCAGGCTGCCAGGCTGTTTAACTGCAGTGTAGACTTACGGGTTCAGGCTGCATCTTACAGGATCCTGGACCCCGGGCTCCAGTCCAAGTCCGGAAGTCTACACTGCAGTTAAACAGCTCCTTAGTCCAAGTTCTGCAAGCCTGAGTCAGCTGGCACAGACCAGCCACAGATGTCTAACTGCAGTGTAAACATATCCTTAGCCCTGGTCTACACTGTGGGGGGCAGGGGAGAATTGATCTAAGTTATGCAACTTCAACTACGTGAATAACATAGCTGAAGTCGACGTACTTAGATCGACTTACCGTGGTGTCTTCACCGCGGTGAGTCAACTGCTGCTGCTCCCCCATCGACTCTGCCTGCGTCTCTCATGGTGCTGGAGTACTGGAGTTGACGGGAGAGCACTCGGGGGTCGATTTATTACGTCTAGACTAGGCATGATAAATCGATCCGGCGGGTAGTGTAGACATACCTTTAGTGTTCCCAGATAGCTAGGCAAGGGAACCAGATGCTGCACCAGATGAGGAAAGCCCTCTGTGCTGGGAGTATTTTCCAGGCAGGCCGCACAGATGCTTTGTGCCCACTTTGCACCAACATAGCTGGCATAAAGTGAGCCGATACCCATGGCAATCATGAACTGGCCACTTAAATACCACATTGGGCCTGATTCACTGCTGCTTTGCATCTTTGCTAGTCATTCACACTTGTGTAAAGTCATACACACCTGTGTGTAAATAGTCACCAAATCAGTATGTAATTGACCTTTTGCAAGGCTGTGGAGAATCAGACCCACTGCATCATCTATAGTCTCAAATGTAATAGTTTCAAGGGAGCTCCCTCTCTAATTGCAAGACAACTGCATGTGGACTGAGGCTAGCTAAACAAGATAAAAGACATGAACTCACTTGTGCTACATGTACAAACACATGTTCAGGATGATGAGAGAATAATGGTTTCTGAGTGACATGCCAAGTCTGTGTACTTACAACAGGACTTTAATGTTTTGGGAGTGGGATTACAACACAAACACGTCAGTTGGATGCAGATAGAAGGACACTTTGTAAGACGTTTAACAAAAAAAGCTCTCTTTTGCTCCAACTTTAGAAGTGAGTGGATATTTGGTGAACTTTGCTGCTACTTGCAATGTTAATCCATCTTTACTCAGTATGGTAATGAGCAATATGTGCATTAGGCTAAATCATGAAAATCTTAACACAGTTTTTCCTCAATCCTTATGCAGGAAAATTCCATCAGCTCTTCCTAGGAGCTTTATTTGAGCCAGGATTGTGTAAAAACTGAATAAAGGCCTCATGATTTGGACTATTCTTAATAAAAATGGACTAAGAAAGAATACGCTGTATCTGTGTCCTTATTTGTCTCTTGTCAGTTAAATAGCCCATGCCAGAAATCCAAGACCTTCTTGACCGCTTGGAAACCAGGACAGTATCTACATAGAAAGAAAGAAATAATCTAGCCTTTTAAAGGGAATAACCTTTGAAACAAAGAAATCAAACTGAAATACAATAAGTATAAAAATATATCAGTTACACCATTGCTTGCCTAACACAATACAACTGGCTCAAGCTGAGTTATGTAATCTAAAATAGTTTTGCTTTATTTCCTGTCCTAAATCTTGAGTTTTGAAGTGCCCTTAATTCCCATTAAAACCAATCAGAGTTGGGGGTGCTCAGGACATGATCAGACCATTAGTTGCCAATAGTTCTTTTGTTTGTCTGTCCACCCATTGGCTGAGACAGGATAATATAACTATGTGACCACAAAGCATCAGCACAAGGTATAACCAAGGGTTCGAACCTACTAACCACTCTGACCCCAACCCAACAAAGCACTTGTGCTCCAACTGAAGTACATGCTTAAAAATGCGAAAAAGGCCAAAGTGCTCAGCACAGGCAAGATAAGCCCTAAAAATGCAGTACATTTCCAGAGGGAAAACTTTATGTGGCACAAGTAAACCTACTCCAGGCTTACTGAAGTATCTGGGGCACATCTTGCTCTTCCACTGCTTTCAGGATTCTCAGACATGCTGCCGGCAAAACAAAAACTGAGAGAAAAGTAGCATGAAAATGAAAGCTTAGTAAAATAAAATACTTTTAAACATTCCCAGAAACAGAAGGTGTCATGGCCAAACAAGGTTAGGCATAATTACTTTTTTTGCCTATGTTGTTGTGTAAATAATCTGGAGGATGAGCATTAGCTATAAAAAAATAATTAAAAAAAATTCCTTTAGAAAAAAGTAAGTATTCTGTATCTATCTGTCTAGGCATTTATACTATGTTCTTTGGTATGATATCATAGCACTGTATCTAATAGCTGCTAAAATTATTGGTAGAACTGTGCTGTTAGCAGAAAAGGATGCATGATCCATTAGCTAAAATGGAGGTGTCAGCAGATATGGAAAAAACCTAGTAGGTCATCTAAATTAATCCCCTGCCATTGTAAGATTTCCCCCCTACATCACATTTATTAGTACTACATACTTTTTTGTGGATTGGTCAACATCCCTTTGGTGCATTATTTCTGCAACTATGAAATAAACTGAGAACTATTAAACTGATTTTAATGTAGATGTGTGGATTTCTCACCTGCACTCTGCCCACACATCTAAACTTGCTGAGCGGCTAATTCTAACTCCAGCCCTGGCAGCAGATTTCATATCACCATCATCACAAAAAATAATCATCTCCTTTCTCTGTTGCAGCCTGGATTCAAGAAGATCAATTTAGAGCCAGGACCCAGGAGAATTGTGAAGCCAAGGAGGATGTGGGTTGCTTCAGCCCAACCTACGCCTCTCCTGAGCTTCCTTCAAACTAGTTGGAGAGATAGCTAAACTCATGCTATTCCCTGAATCTCTTAAGCCAAGAGATGAAACAGGGCCTGTTGAGATAATGCACTTGGAAGGAAAGGTGATGAGGAACTCAGGGAGAGAGGAGAGAGAAAGGTTGGGATGAAAAATAGGTGATTTTGGTGGGTTCCTCATCTCATACTTTAAAGCAGGGGTCGGCAACCTTTGACACTTGGCTCGCCAGGGTAAGCACCGTGGCAGGCCGAGCCAGTTTGTTTACCTGCTGCATCCGCAGGTTCGGCTGATCGTGGCTCCCACTGGCCGCGGTTCACCGTCCCAGGCCAATGGGGGCGGTGAGAAGTGGCGTGGGCCGAGGGATGTGCTGGCCGCTGCTTCCCGCAGCCCCCGTTGGCCTGGAGAGGCAAACCGCAGCCAGTGGGAGCCGCGATTGGCCGAACCTGTGGACGCGGCAGGTAAGCAAACTGGCCCGACCCGCCAGGGTGCTTACCCTGGCGAGCCGCGTGCCAAAGGTTGCCGACCCCTTTAAAGAAATGACACAACATTTTATAGATCATTTTAAGTTGTCCAATTCACCCTCTGTTATGCCAAAAGACTCCAAAAAATTGAGTTACTAGCCTCTCTCCCTGTTCCTGACCATTTTGAATATAGAAGGAGAAAGAAGACAACCCAATTGGTCTTTCCTTTGGTCAGAGAAGAAGAATCTGGTGCATATACAGCACATGTAGGTGAGGGAAAGAGAATGACTTCCTGCCTCAGTTCCTTGGGGAGAGGCTGAAGAGATGGACCCAAGGGAGGAAAAAGAAACCAGACCATTAGCACTCACATAGATCCAAATTAAAAACCAAATGCAACTCAAACTCAAGTGTGAGAGAATGATCACACTTATAAAATATCTACTTGTCAAAGATGTCACTGGTATTGCCTGTCGGATGTACTGGAAATCTTCCTCAAATCAGTGACAACTTTCAAACCAAAAGATTTCAAGTGTGACCACTTTAGGTCCCTGTAGTGGTGTGATTTCCCCCCTCACTGTCAGGTACAGCTGCTGCCTCAGTTTCCCTCTTCTTGCTAGGGTAGCTTAGGCTTCCACCCAAATCAAAGTTACTCCCTTCCCTTCCCAGGTAAATAAAGTTTAAAATCAGAGGGTCCTGTGGCACCTTTAAGACTAACAGAAGTATTGGGAGCATAAGCTTTCATGGGTAAGAACCTCACTTCTTCAGATGCAAGTCAAGTCTTCTTCTGTTGCTTTTTACAGATTCAGACTAACACGGCTACCCCTCTGATACTTTAAAATCAGAGTTCAACAAAAATATAAAGCCTTCCTCTCAGTGAAGGGCTCACTCTTTTGGTCCAGGACCAACAAGAAGTTTTTATTGCTGGGCTTCTTTCATGGTCCTTTGGAGGAGATCCATGAGCAGCTCCTGTTCTCTCCAGGTTCCTCCTCCCAGCCAAGTCTCTGTCTTTCTTGCCCAAAACATCATTCTTGTGGTACTTTCTTCAGTCCTTTGGCTGTTCTTCTAGGCTCTTCCCAGGCTCTTCCAAACCCCTTCCTGTGGAGAGGAAGAGAGATTCAACAACACATCAGATTTCTCATTGTTCTGAGGCAAGGCTGCCTTTTATATCCCCTTGGCAACCTTCCCACAATGCCTTGCTGTATGTACAGTGCCCAGGGTCCCTCTGGACTACAACCCCTAGAATCCCTCTAATCTGGGCACAGTCCAGTAACAGGAATGTGCTACTGGACCTGGGACAGGCCTTAAAGCACCAGCACACTCTGATAGAGTCACAAATCCAAATTTATTTGACCAAATGCCAACTGTTGCAACACAGACACATTGCTAGGAGTTTGTTTATTGTTAGTTGGTTAGATATTTAAAATTTCATATTACAATGATCTGTAATAGACTTGCCAGTCACATTAAACACGCTAACCTCAAAGATGGGAGTCAACGCTGTTGAATATTTTGAGAAGTGTTTTCATAGCAAGTGCTTGGCAAACCTCAAAAAGTTCAGACAAACTACCAGAAGTTTGAATGATTATCCAAGGCTGAACTTGTCCAAAGCTCTTTGTGCTTGACAACTCTGTGACATTAGTCTCTTTCAAGAACTTCCTGTGTTTGGCCAGCCCAAAAATATTGTAAGAATAGCAAGTGCTATACACACTTTTACTCCCAGCTGAAAGCAATGGCCTGTAACAAATTTTTAAAACAAATAAACAGATTTGTTTGCTTAACCTTAGAAAAGGTTTGAACTTACTTCCATCGGAGTTTTGAACGAAGATTCTAGTTGGTTCTCATGTGATCCCATCCCTTAGTTATATAATAAAGACGACTATAAGGAGATGAATCTAAAAAGCAGTTTGGAGCCAAGAATACAGGTGTTTCATACAAGGGTATGTGTTCTAAAGAATTTATACTATTGTTACATTGAACTTACGTCTTTCTGCATATCATAGATAAACATATCAAGAAAAAAGAGGGATGAAGAGAAAGGAATGAGAAGAGAAAAGACAAAGACACACAAAGGGGGCATAAAAGAGAGGTCTGAGCACTAGGGTTCAGTAGTTTGAGCTGTAATCTCCAGCCTTAAATTATTAACATCTCTACCTCAGTATCCATCCTTAAAAAGAGGAAAAGATGATAATACCGACTTTTACCACAGGGGGCGATGTTAGAGTTAAGTAGCAATTTGTAAGATGGAAAGTAATATTGAGCATTTTATATCTTTGAAAGGCTATGCAAATATTAACTAGTTTGTCTAATTAAACTAATTTCAAAGTACTAAGTAGTATGATGATTATTTTAATAGACCACAAGCTGCCAATAAAAACGTTTCCCCCCACATGTAGAACATGTCATTTGTATAAAACAGAAACTGCCTGCTGTGTTCTTTATGAAAACAACAGCAGCGCTTCAGACAATGCAGCTGAGGGTGGGACTATCAACAGTTATAAATACAACGTTAACAACGTCACTGTATTTCCCTTGACTTCCACACTAGCATCTCTGGGGAAATAAAGGCCCTGTTACTTACTAACTTGAATTCCTGTCATTGTACTTTGGGAATCAATTGCTCTAGACTAAAAACTACTACATATGCCCGAGGTTATCATCTTTGAGGCCATTCACAAGCACTGATGTTTAGCTGAAATAAGTGCATTTTTTCCCCAAGAGTTTTGTAATAAATCAGGGTGAACAACAAACTGAGTGGTGGCAGAAATCATAGTGGGAATGGGAGAGAATTCCCACAGGAATTTGTATTAAATATAAAAATTTCACTGTACTTTGATCATTGTAATTGTTTTCTTAAGTTTCTCAACTAATCCAAAGTGATGACATGTCAAGCTTTACAAAAGTTCCAGCTCTATCATTTCCTTCCCTCTTCCCCACCCACCTATTTAAAAAAAAAAAAAAGCTGATGAGAGCAAAACCAACAAATGTATACACTAAACCTCCAGTCTGGCTAATACCAGTGGGTGTTTAAGTCTTAGCATTTGCTAAAAAGTTACTCTTTATAGACATAGGTATATTATTGATATAATTCTGATCTTTTTTCTTCTAGCTTGCCCCTTATTCTGCAAATACCTATTTTTGTTAAGAGAAGGCTACATAGATTTAACTAAATGTTGAATCACGTTACTTTTGTTTAGTCAGGTGGATTTTTGTTGCTCATGAAAGTCTATGATTGAAAGCACTACCAACACCCAGACATTCTGTGGGTAAACAAGGGATGGGCAAATCAGTTCAGACAAAATAACGTCACAACACAGCCAAACAATCTTTGTGAATCCTTTCTGGAATTCCAAAGTTGTCTCAAGCAGGGACTGTTTCTTCCTCATGATTGTCATTCAAAACATTCTAGCAAACATGAACAAACAGGCTGTGACACTGGCAGACCAGGTGCCAGCTCATGCCAAGGGCCCTAGGCCTCACTAAACACTTACAAATGCACAGCTGGAAACCAGTCTTCTTACCTGCATGGTAGTATTATCAAAATAGATATCAGAGTTATAGCAGTGTGTTTAGACTTTATGCAATGCTTGTAGGATGTACATGTAGTAGTCCTACTTACAATATTTGTATCCCATAGTATAAAGCAATCTTCAAATATTTGCTCCATAAGAATAAAAATGTTTAAGACTAAATTCCCCGCAGTCAGGGGATAAGCATTACCAAGCGTGAAATATTAGTTCACCCCACGAGGTGTTATCTCCTGCTCATCAGGAAGGACTATTGAATCCAAATGGGCCAAGCAAACACTTTGTCACTAGCTCCCCCACCCGAGGAAGAGGTTTCATTCAGGAGTTCTTGTCCCATCAGCTGGGATTTTGGGATGAGAGGGATAAAAATCCCTAACAAGGAGAAACTGTGTCTTTTATGCTGTTAGGCCTCTGAGGGGCAAAGATACCTAAACATAAGCAGGAGAACCCCATCTAGGTTGGCATGGGTCAGCCCTAAACATATAGAGCTGCTTATTATAGAAGCCCCAGGGAGTGGAGAAAAGGCTGCCCAATTTATAGAGACTGGCTGTGTAGAAGAGTTCCTGTCCACCTTTGAGAGGCTCTGTGGGATCCACAAGATCCCAGAGGATAAGTGGGATGCCCGTCCTCTTGATCAGATTAACTAAGAAGGCAAGACAAGTTGTAAATGATATGGAGGAGGGTGATGCGATGGTATATAAGAAATTTAAAGAAAGTGTACTGAAAAGGTTTAAGATCACCCCTGAGTCCTATCGATTGAAGTGTAGAAATCTTAAAATGTTTGATAGTATCACTCGTTTTGAATTTGTGCCTAAAATGTGTAATTTTATGAGAAGATGGATAATGGGGGCAGGGGCTGAAGATGATTATGAAAAACTGTTCGATCTGATGGCCCAAGGAGAAATTGTCATGGGTAGTTACAGATGAGATGAAGGCAGCCATCTGTGACAACAAAAAACAAAAAACCTTCCAAAGCTTTTGAGGCAGAAATTGCTGATGAATATGTTGAGTCAAGGGCTCATGGTAGGCCTAAATCCCAGGGAACGGGAAATCCCTCCGGCCCCCAGAGTAAGTGGGAGGAGGGGTCTGGCAATAAACCTACCCCCAACTTTGATAAAAACACCCAAGGGAGCCCAGGTTTTAAAATCCAATTCCCAAGGTAGGGCAGGTTGTGTGCCATCACTGTGAGCCTCCCAGCTATATAAAACCAAATTGTCCAAAACTTAAGGTCACATCATGATCCACACCCACAACCCCCAATGTGAATGCTGCTACCCTGGACCCAGAGACAGCAGAAGGGGAGGTGAAGGACCCAGTGAACTATATTAGGACTGAGTCTTAGGAAAGAAGTGAAGAATTTATTAAGGATGCTAAGGTAAGTGGCATAGATTGTAAGGGCTGGAGGGACACAGCATCCCAAGTCACTTTGGTCAAGGAAAGTTTGGTAAGAGAGGAAGACAAACTCCCTGGTAAGAGTTTAAATGTATTACCTTTGGCTGAATTTTCTGTAATTGTACCACTGGCTAAGGTCCACCTCAAATGGAAGGATTTTAAGGGAGATGCCATTGTGGGCATCAGAAACGTGTTCCCTCTTGATATTTTAATAGGTAATGATACTTTAACCATGTTAAGCAGGTTAATGGCATTACTCACAGTCAGAAAGAGTATGGCTCTAACTCACCTGCTTTGTCTGTGGAAAGCAGGGAGGGCTGCAGGATGAGGGGAATGCCTGCAGTCCTTTCTAAGCTGAGAGTAGCCGTTTCTGCTCAGAGGAGGGATTTGAATATTCCACTGATTTGCCAGAGCCTGCTTTGAACTTAAGTGGGACTCAGAAAGTTTATTGAGGGTCAACAGGCTGATCTTTCCCTGGACCAAGAGAGGGTTGCAGCTCAGAATAATACCCGAGCTGGGGAAGGGAAGGGTTGATTTGATTTTTTTTTTTTTTTTTTTTTTTTTTTGGTAGAAGGAAGTCTGTTGTATAGAGAAGGCTCGGGAAAAAGAGATGTCTTGGTGAGGTTTGCATGCAAGTGATTGTGCCTGATAAGTACAGAACAGAATTGCTGCAGCTAGCCCATGATTGCCCATTTGCTGGACACTTAGGAGTGGAGAGAACGTGTGACAGGTTTAAACAGAATTTCTATTGGCCTCTTGTTTGAGAGAGTAAAAAATTATTATCAGAGTTGTGTCTTGTCAGAAGCTTAAGAGATTAAAGGGACCCTGCAAGGCACCTTTGCAGTCCTTGTCCATCATCAAAGAGGTGTTTTCCAAATTGTGTATAGATATCATAGAACCTCTCACTGGACCTTCCAGGAATGAAAAGAAATATATACTTCTGGTGGATTCTGCTAGCAGGTACCCTGAAGCCACAGCTCTATCTCATATAGAAGCTGAGACTGTGGCTACTGCCCTATTCACCATTTTTAGCACAGTAGGTTTTGGACCGCGGTGCAAATTTCATGTCTGTAGTTTTCAAAAAGTTATGGGAGTTGTATGGAGTCAGGCATGTAAAGGCTGCCCCTATCATCCAGAAACTAATAATCTGGTGGAAAGATTAAATGGTACATTGAAAGCTATGCTGAAGATGTATGTTACCAGGTGAGAGAATGACGGGATGTGTTACTCCCTTATTTGTTATTAACATATACCCTGTTTCCCCGAAAATAAGACATCCTCCGAAAATAAGGCCTACTTACAGTTTTGCCTCTCATTGTAATATAAGGCATCCCCCCGATAATAAGACCTCCCCGATAATAAGGCATCCACCGATAATAAGGCATTTTTCATTTCTGAAAAATAAGACATCCCCTGAAAATAAGACCTAGCGCATCTTTGGGAGCAAAAATTAATATAAGACACTGTCTTATTTTCGGGGAAACAGGGTAGCAGTGTTCCCCAAGAATCTACTGGCATTGCCTCCCTTTGATTTTCTTTATGGGAGACATGTGAGGGGACCCCTACATTTGACTGGAGGCTCTTGGGAGGGTAATACAGAGGATACAGGACAGCCTGTAGCAAGTATGACACTATGATGTATTTAGTACAGCAAAACAATGAACAGAGTGAGGTGATCCAAAAAGTTTGGTATGACAGGCATGCTGAAGAAAGATCTTTTGACATAGGTGATTTAATATTAGTGTTTATTCCAGTGCGGAAGAACAAAATGCAAGATTGGTGGGAAGGACCTTTAGAGATGATAGAAAGAGTAAATGAGGTCACATATGATGTAAGGAAGCCCCATGGTGGGGGAGCTCTGCAAACAGTACATGTCAACAGATTGAAAGCTTATCAGGAAAGAGAGATGGGAGTGAATATGATTTGTTGTGCTGATGAGGGAACTTGAATTGTCTCCTTAATTGATTTGGTCAGCAAGAGTAAGGAAGAAATTTCTCTGGAGAGCATTGAGATGTGAGAGGGTTTAAACCCCACCCAAAAGCAGATGTTAGCCCTCTTGCAGCACCACGGACATGTATTTTCCAACCAGCCAGGTTTAACTGACAAGACTGTACATTCCATTGAAACTACAGGGCCTCTCCCTACTCCTAGCAAAGCATATCATACTATAGGAGAAATGCAGAAACGAATTCAGGAGGAAGTATAAAGCATGCTGGATATGGGGTGATTACTAAATCAAAAATCCCCTGGGCATCTCCTATTGTGATGGTACCTAAAAGGGATAAAACCATGAGGTTTTGTGTAGATTTTAGGAAGTTAAATGCTATCAACCAACCTGACCCATACCCCATACCCTAAATAGATGACTTGCTGAATATATTGAGGGGTGCAAAATTCATAAGCACCCTGGATTTGAATCAAGGGTGTTGGCAAATGTCCAGGAAAAATCAGCATTTGTAGTGGAATCTGGCTTATGCAAGTTTAAGAATATGCCTTTTTGGATTGATTAATTCAGGGGCTACTTTTCAGAGGCCTGTCAATGAAGTGTTGCAGGGGTTACATACCTTTGCCAGAGTTTATGTAGATGACTTGGCTATCTTTTTGACCCCTGGCAAGACCACTTAAACCATGTGGGAATTGTGATACAGAACCTTAGAGAATCCAATCTTACTGCCAGGTGTCCATGTGCAAGATGGGGGCCGCAGAGGCATCTTATCTAGGACACAGCATGGGCAGTGGATTTGTTCACCCTCACCCTTTAAAAGTAGAAGCTATTCAGGGTTGGGTTGCCCCACAAACCAAGAAGCAGGTCCAATCCTTTATTGGTCTAGACAATTATTACTGAAGGTTTGCAAAGGGGTTTAGTGATATTGTGGCATTCCAGTCTATCTTGCCACCAGGCAAGCTGGACTATTTCATAGATGGTCCCTTTACACCAAAAATCACAAGAATATTCAGGTTACTCCCAGTCCCAAAGGAGTCAGGCAAAGGACCAGTCACTTATCCCAAGTCAATTGTACTCAGATCTCAAACCAAAGACAATCCTGTAATAAATTAACGAAGGTTTTATTAAGCAAAGAAATGTATTTCCAAGGTTAAAACAGGAAATATACACACACAAATGAGTTACAGTCTTAGATTAAAAAAGGTAATATAAGCTTCTATAATAAGCAGCTCTATATGCCCTTTTGGACTGACCCATGCAAAGTAACAACTATTCTTGGCCCTGGGACTCCCTTTCCTGTGCCCCTCACCCTATGCCTAAAAAGAGGACAGGCTTCTCTACCATCACTCCTCAGGCCCAGCCAGACCACAGTACCCCTCAACCTCCTCTGACTCATAGTCAAGAGGAAGTGAAAAGTATATATGGGTGCCTGCATGGGTCATTATGCCAATAGTAACCCCAGATGGTTTACTCTCTGGGTGGGCATATGGAGTGTACAGCTGGTGGAGGAGGAATGTCTGACTGTAGAAGGGAAATAAACATACTGGGTGGGAGTAGCAACAAGCACAAGGCAATCAAAGGACTCCTCCTATGGAAGCCTATTCCAGAACTCAACTACCCTAATAGATAGAAAGATTTTCCTAATATCTAACCTAAATCTTCCTTGCTGCATATTAAACTGATTACTTCTTGTCCTACTTTCAATGAACATGGAGAAAAATTGATCACCATCCTCTTTATAACAGCTCTTAACATATTTGAAAACTGTTATCAGGTCCCCCTCAGTCTTTTTTTCTCAAGACTAAACATATCCAAGTTTTTTTTTAAATCTTTCCTCACAGGTCAGGCTTTTAAAACCTTTTATCACTTGTGTTGTTGCCCATACTGTCTCCAATTTGTCGCCATCTATCCTAAATTGGAGAGAGTCCAGAGGAAAGCAACAAAAAATGGCCGGGCTGCACCATCTTATTCTGGACCCTGTAAACTTAGCTGTGGCCCTATATTTTCTTGCCCAGACAGATCCAGGAAATGGAAATTTCACCACAGAATGTGTTCATATATGAGATTTGTAACTTAAATTGTAGCTCAAGAGAGGTACAGATGCGTACCCAAACCAAATCCTTTAAATTTGTTCATCAGTTGGATAGCAATTAGTTCTCTCTTGTGTTTACGCATCTCAATCCTGGCCGATAAACACCCTTATTATTTCACCAACAATGCCCCTTAAGCTAAATTCAGCCAAACTGTAATGTGGATTTGTTATCTTGACAAATGTCCAGTACACTCTAAATTGGTGCCAACAATGAATTTCACTTGGCATCTAATCGAGGTCACAGCTTAGCTTTCCAGAGCTTATTAGATGTACCCATTTTACTAGCTAGGCCCCAAACATTTATCCAGAAATCTTCTACCACAATTTTCCAACCTATATTTAGGCATCAGAATAAAAACGGGCTGAGTTTTACAGGTATTGAGCACTCACAGCTCCTTCTACAGTCAAAGGGAATTCAGAACACTAACCCTGAAAAATCAGAACACTTATTTAAGAAACAATGGCCTTGATTCTCTGATTTCTCTTGGGGTGCGAAGGTAGGAAGTGGGTTGCAGCTAAATAATTCAGGGCCACCTAGCCTCTCTATAACTTAGGGCATGTCTACTCTTGCCATTTAAAGCAAAAAAAGTCCCTGTTTTGTGCAAAAACCATGGGAGTGTCTACACTTGCCAATGACTTTTTCCAGTGAAACAAAGAAGTTTCACCGCAAAAAGAAAACCACTGCCACGAGAGGCATACGGATCTTACCGGTGATACCTTTGTGGTGATGTGCAAGTGAAGACATGTTCTTCCTGTTTACACAGCTTTTAGCCTCCGGAGGATATCCCACAGTGCCTAGGTGACCACTCTAGCCAGCAGCTCTGCTTCTCTGTTGCCAGGTAAACAGACACCCACCCTTCCCCCTGTAAAGCCCCGGGAACTTTGAAACTCCCCTTCCTGTTTTCTTGGCAAGTGCTCACTTATCTGGCCAGGTGACAATGCCTGTTCCACGGAGCAAACAATCCCCTGCTTGAAGCAATGCCGAGCTACTGGAGCTTATCAGTGTTTGGGGAGAGTAGGCTGTGCACGGACCCAGGATGCCATGCGATCACCCCCCGCCCCTCTTTCCCACAAGACCCATTGTCAAACTGGAGAGAGCTGCACTGTGGGCTAGCTGCCCTAGAGCACTGCTCTCATCCCCAATGGATGTGCTGCTAATGTAAACACTCTCTGACACCTGTGGAGATAAGTGAGTCCAGTTCCCTATCTCCAGTGAAACTTACAGCGCAAAAACTGTGCAAGTGTAGACATAGCCTTAGTAATGCACAGGAGTGAGGATTGAGCATAATGGAACTCTGTTTCCCCGCCCCAAAATATCTTCCTGGCCCTTAAAAGAAGGGGAAGAGGGCTGCTGATGCAGAAGGCAATGGAACTACCTTTGCCAGCTTTCTACCAGTGGAAAGTTCCTCTGTGCGGGGGGAATTCTCCACCAGCTCTCTCTGGTTGCTTTATTGCCATTTAGTGGAGTTCAAAGTAGTCTTAGTGGAACCTTATGTATGAATTTAGATGCCTAATTTTAGGCACTCACATGTGAAGTGTTGGCATGCAGTTTTTACATTACTTGACCAAATCCATTCCTGGGTAACTGCAGTGAAGCCAATGGGGTTAAGCTAAGTAAGGATTTGGCCCACCACATCTAATTTGTGGACAAGAAACCAATTCAACCACTGGTGTAAGTTGAAGCCAATGGGAATTGCATGTATGTACACAAGGGTTGAATTTTGGCCAGTATTACAATTAGCCTGGATAAGAGAAAAAGCAAATACAAATCAAACTGAAACAAGTTCCAACATTGACACTGAAATGAAGATCAATGAGAAGTTCATGAACCAGATCTGAAACTTCATTCAACACCGGCAATGGTATTGTTTATATTTCCAATTCACTAAGTCAGCAAGTTTGAGTCAAAACTTGCATTCTTTGATCATAGGGCCAGCAGAGACTATAGACAATTCCTCAGGGAGTAAAGTCAGTTCCCTGTGCTGGGATTACTCTCCCTGGCATACCAGAGTCACAACAGTGAACAAACCTATAAAGACTATTAATACCTGCTTTCAAAAAGGAAAAAGAAAGAAAGAAGTTACTGAACAGCTGTTCTCGGAAGGGAGATCAATGCAAATGAAGATGGATTTTGTGGTGGAAGGGACAGGAGCTCAGCACCTTTCCTCTATGAATCTGTCATGCATAAAATAATAAACTTCACCTCCTTCAGAATGAGCTAGATTTCTCTCAGCAGCCTGATTGGCCCAATTTTTTCACTTTTTTACATCGGTGCAACCCCAGTGCTTTCAAAAGGATTTCACCAGTGCATCTGAGAGCAGAATTTGACCAATTGCCTCCAAAACTGATGTAGATTGTCATGTCTTATCTCATTAATTATGGACCAAACTGTGACTAGCCACCCTAAGGCAGCTGTGCAAAGGAATAGGAAGAAGTAAGGATTCCCCTCCCTGCCTCGCGCAGCCATATTAGACCCACAATTTAGCTCTATGTGTGGAATGCAGTGCTCTAAATGCTCCCTCTAGGGAGCACGTGGGTGGGGAGTGGTCAAAAATAGGCTACACAATGGCTCCATCCCACTCCCCATAAGCTGACCAGCAGAACTAGTTGGCCATGCAGCGGGAGACCAAGCTACATACTGAAAACAGATGGTTGCAAAATACACTCTTCCACTGCAACAAGGGAGCAGGCGACACTATATAGCGGGTTAGCTCTGAGTGACACTGTCTCCTGTTGATCCATCCAGGGTAGCATGCCTAAGCACTGCCCCATACTCAGGGCTGAGCCTTTAGGTTCAATCTAGCCTTAACTTTTTTGAACCACTCACATGAATTTAAAAGTTCTTAGGTCAAATCCTGCCCTCGATGCCATTTGTGCATTCCCAGTGAAGGCAGTTTAATAAAGGTCGTCAAATTCATTCAACTTCCCTTCAATGCCAGAGCCAGAACTTGTCTGGATTTAGTGATGTCGGTGGGGTAGCACAGGTAAAATGGTGGGTGGAACTTTCCCCCATGTGTATAGTTATAATACGTCATACATTTGTTACCAGACACAAGCCTATACACCAAATGTTTCCAGTCTTTGGAGAAGTCCAAATCTGGATCCAAATTTATGGATTAGGCCCATCTCTAATTATATATTGTCCCATAATTGTACCAAATAGCTAGAATTATATTTTGGATTTTTGACATATTATAAAGAAACACAGCTATTAGTACACAAGGGTAAGTGCGACACATATGAAAACAAAAGAAGAGAAAAACTTCCCCAAGGTCCCATTCAAGTCAATCAAGCTTCCTTTGGGTCAAAGTACCTTTTTAAATTTGTAACTGCTTTGCAAACAAACAAAAATATCAGATGTTCGACTTAGTTTAAATATTTTTACATTTCTCAATCTTTGGAAGTTTTTTATTATATGTTTTGGTGTTCAAAATACAACTGATGTCATCAGCATTACTTAAACAACCACAGTCTAGCAAAAGATAACATTGCAATTTTTTTTAAGTATTAATGTCTGGCAAAACATCAAAGTTTGTTTCCTTAATCTAGAGAATCCTTTACTCATGAGTTATTTATTATACCTGGCTTTTCTCCAGAAGTTATGTATCCTACACTGATTTATTTCTTTTAGCTTCGCTGTTTTTAACTGTAAGAGAACGGAACTCGACAAAGCCATTTCATGATTAAGGACCCTATTCCGTTCCTCAGGAAGTCAATGTGATGTTCCCATTGACTTCTGGGGGAGCAGAATTGGTCCCTAAATAACCTGAAATCAGAGCCAAGAAAGAGTGGGTTGTTACCACACACACACACACATATATGCATACACACACACAAAATGGAGATCAGAGAAATGTTTCCTCTTGGTCATGAAGTAGGAATATTAACCCATTTGAATAAAAATATCTGTTATATTCTGCATCTGATTGAGGAGATGGAACTAGAATTTGAATGTTGAAGGCAGACAAGCAGCGATGGTCTGGAGTCAGTGATCTGAATTCACTGGTGGCTTAAATAGTGGTGCAAGATACATATTGGGTGTTGATTAGAAGACAGGTTAGGTGGATGAAAGTGATAAAATAGTGTAACTTGGATGTTGTTGATGAGAGCTGCAACCCAGGTTGAATTGACTCTCACAGTGGTAAACTATGCTAATTTGGGGAAATTCAACCCTGTGCAGAGGGCACAAAGAGCACAAAGCCTATTCACCACTGAAACCCTATTCTCAAGGCTTAAGTGGAACTCAAGTGGTACATGGAAGTTGGTTTGGCCCTCTGAACAGAGGTGAATTTCACCAGTTTTGCACTGAATAAGGAACACGCAGCAATCTTGCGAATATAATTTTGTTCTGCTTACAAAATCTTGCATCTGCATAGTAGTATTATTTAGAAATGTAGGTGCGCATGGTGCTTAGTTTCCTTCTATGCTACTGAAAATAACCACTTGTCATGGCGGAAGAGGAAAGTAGGACATAAAAATTATGCTTAACCCCACCTACAGGAAATCTTCTTAAGAAAACATACTGTACTCAACAATATGTACGTGATGGAAACCAGACATTTATGCTCCTACTGAGCGTAGGAAAAAGAGAGGGAATTTGGTTTCCCAGCTGCACTGTTCCTTTCTGTTCTAAAGGCAAAAAATGTGTGTATTGGTTTTACCTTTGGATAATTGCATTCGCAAGTCCAAAATCTGAGACAAGGTGAAAGCATCATAATTCTTGGAATAGCCACTGGGTAAGGAATGACATTAAAGAACTAGAATATTTTTCTTAAGAGTAAAAGCAAGCACTGGAATAAAATGCTGAGATCAGAATTAGGCCCAATTACACTGGCATAAATTTAGGAATGACTTCACTGAAGTGAATGGGCCAGATTCATTGGTATGTTCTGGTGACACTGAGCAGCCACAAACCCATCTTAACCTCTTTGCACCACTGGAATGCACTGATGAATCTGGCCCTACAAATTTATGACACTATAAAACTGGTGTAAATGAGATAATAATTGTTCCCAATGTCTTTAGGCATACATCGACCCTGAGATATTTTGGCAAATTTGCTGTTATTATACAAACAATCACACAGGAGAGAAACTTAGAACTACACTCTTAAATATTACGGGATCACCACTTATCTTCTTTGGCCTAATTCTCATGGCTTTTATGCCCTTTGGCATAATGCAAGTATGAAAGATATGCGCATCCCAGACTGCATTCAAGATATTCACAGGAAGGGTCACATCAATCTGAAGGCACCAGGAATCATGTCAGAAAGGATATAACTTGCAAACTCCTTCATTTTATTAATTTATTTAAAATGTTTACCCAGGAAATTCCCATTGAAAAAAGCATTTTGTTTCCATTCTGTAGCCAAGAAAGAGGAAGCAGCAATACACGCTCACGTCATTACAGAAGTCAAACAAATTAATTCATAGGAAGAGAACATGGGTTAATGGGTTATCTTCCTTTCACTTTATTTTTAACATATTAGTGACCAGTTAGTTCATACAGGAGATTAATCAGTATGATTGGGGGAAGTGTCTCAGATAAAATGAGATCCTCTCTGACTCTTCACCTCTATTTGAACCAAATCCACATGGAACCTTTTGATTTTAAAATATTTGCATTTAATAATAATAGTAATACTTTATTATTTTTTCTGTACTGTTTCCAACAGAAATGATCAAAGGCTACTATTGTGGCATTTCTATCCTGGCCAAAAGCAGAGTACTGGAAATTTAACAAGACAGCAGCTAATTTTCATGAGCTTCTACATTTCCAATGCGTTCAAGGTGTTTCAGAAAAGTTTCCTAAGCTTTGGTTGCTTACCCAAAATGAACACAACTTATTAATGAGATTTACTCTGAAAAGTGACTGTGTTACACTGGCACATATTCCCCAGCAGATCTGCTACCTGTTTGTATTCTGAATCATACTTGCTTGACTCAGGAACAAAAACAAGTTTGTACTGCTTTTTACTTATGTGAGTACTGCAGAGCCAATTTAGCTGACAGAAAGTGAGTTGGATTCTATTCTTTCCCGTTCCTATTCATCTTTCCCAGAATTGTATGCAGTGTAGTTGTAGCCATGTCAGTCTCAGGATATTAGAGAGAAAAGGTGGGTGAGGTAATATATTGTATTGGACCAGCTTCTGTTGGTAAGAGAGACAGGTCTGAACAAGAGCTCTGTGGAGCTCAAAAGCTAGTCTCTGTCACCAACAGAAGTTTGTCCAATAGAGGATATTACCTCACCCACCTTGTTTCACCAGAACTGATTACTAAGCTCCAATCAGCTACATTTGGTGTCAACCTGAGTTCATAACAGGCCCTTGGCTCTGGGCACACTTTATTATTTAAACTACACTTCAGACATAGAAATGTGACTTTACAGCTTTCTCTGTTGCAAAGGGTGCAGAAGAACTGGATGCTGGTAAATAGACGCACACACCCCACCCAGTTTTTTGGGACTGCAGGAAGATTGGGAAATTGGCGAATGGAAGCTGGATGCCCAGAAGAGGACACAGACTGGGAGTGACAGCAGTGATGGAAGACGGGAAACCCTAAACTAAAGGTCTTTTCTCCTTGCAGAGTTTCTGGATCCTGTAAGATGACCTGCTCCTTTAAGAACATGGGAAACTCTAGGTTCCTTTATGTGGAAAGTCCTAGGGAATTGGGGAAATTAATTCACTGAACAGAGAGTCAGTGGCACGAGGAACTCAATTGGACTGGACCCTGGGTTTAGGACTCTGTGAGATTTTCAGAGTCTTTTGGAAGTTCTGTCTCTGGAATTAAAGACACAGGCCTTACCCAGGACAGCGCCCTTGGCTACAGAAGTACAGCCTATCCCATATACAGTGACTGAACCCAAGCAAAGCTCTAGGGAGACCCCATGTTTGACAGAGGGTGCAAAAGGGGCCTGGCATAATGCAAAGGGAAAGACGGGGCAAGGAAGGGAAAGTTCCCAGGGTAGTATGAGGTTGTTAGGGTTTTTTTTGGGGTGGGGGGAGGGGAAGGGAGGAGGAACAGAACACATTAAAAATCACTGCCCTAGGAAGAGCCTAGACTCTGGGAAAAAATGAACAAGGGGAAGTCTAGGGCCTCAGAAATAAGCAAATCAGGAAGCAGTCCCTGTGGTATAGAATTAAAAGTGGGAAGATAACAGCAAAGTTTGAACTCCCATTTGACTGGAGTAGATATCCCAAATCTGTTGTCATCCTAGGAACCTACGAATGCAAGGGACTTGTATAGCCTGGTAACAGATTCCTGTCAGATCCAGAAGCCTGGTTAGGGAGCATATTTCTGAGCTGATAAATCAAGTGTATTTGGAGCAGCAGGTAGCAGAGATAAAAGGGAAATTGGAGGTTGAGGCCAGCAGGCTCCAGAGACTCATTGGAGAGACAGCAATGCCACACAACCTGGCAGAGAAAACTAATAGATGGCAACTAAAGGCATCTAAAGGCCCCAGTGCCGAGAATGCTGTTCCAGAACTGAGAAAAAGTATGTGACCAGAGCACTGAAGCATCCGTGGAGCTGTGCAATAAGGCTGTGAAATCAAGACACAAGCAATTCTGAGATTGGGGTCAGAAGAACCTAGAGACCAACTGGTTCACTGTGTAGATGTTCAAAGAACTGAAAGGCCACCAGTGGAGTGGTTATCAGACAAAACAAACACAGATGTTGAGTGCAGGGTAAATGTGGGAGTGATGACAGTAGCCCCTACAGCCACCCAACTAACTTCTCCAGTTCTTCACTTGGTTGATCTACAAGAGAAGGTTGCCAAGGCCGACAGAAACTGGGCTGAGGTCCCTCATAACTTTACAATTTACAGAGTCAGTTGACACAGTGCTTCCAAGACCTGGAAGAAACACATTCCTCAAGGGATTAGGTTTTGGCACAAGCCATGCAGGCAGAGTAAGAACTGTCCTGTTTCAGAGTAAAGAGAGACTTCATTCTGAAGTTGCTGCAGGCACATGAGCTGATTAAGCACCTTTCTGAAATCCTCTTGAGCTCTTTACAGAAAAGAATGCAAAGTTGGAGAGCCTGGAGGATGAGGCAGCTATCTTAAGAAAAACAACTGAGCACTGGGGTACTTCAGAAGACAGGGCCTGTGGTGATAGGCAGACTGACCAACCAAACAGAAGAACCATTGAATGCCTAATAGAGAACCCCAGGATGATGCACAGAAGAGTTGTGAAGGGAAGAAGCAAGGGCCCCATCTGTAAGCAAGAGTTGGGAGGATGCAAGGGAAAGCCCATCTAGGACACATTTAAGACAGATGTACAGAAAGGAAAATGGGTCTGCCCGAGGAGGAGGGCTGGCTCAGAATAATTATTCAGGAAGTTGCATGGGTGGAAGAGGAACAGAAGTGGGGTTTGTTAAGGCTGCAATGGAAATTGCAAGGACAGGGCTGTGAATCTTAGTGTTTGGGGAATCCAGGCAATGGAATGGACCTTATAAGGGCCCTATACCTCAAATGCTGCAGATGCATCAGTATCTGAGCAAACTGTGCTCCTGAGGCGAAGTAGATAGCACTGCACTAATTTCATTCTGGTGAAAACCCAGTCTTGATGACTGTAGTGTAAATGAATTGGCCGTCCCCATGCCTTGTGCCTGAGATGCTTCTGCACTGCCTTGCTCTTTATTCTCTCTCTTCTGGACCCTTTCAGACAGACTGCAGACCACCTGTACTAGAGAGGATTTTTTGACACTACACCCCATATTCTTCATAGTGATATTACTATGATATGGTTATAGCATAATTATGACGCATTTTATGCAAGATAAGTCATGTGAGGTGTAATTGGAAAAGTTATGATTTGCTGAATATGATTGTCCTATTTGTATGCATATATCATTTCTGTGTATGAAGTTATGAATATTGACTATGTATCTGTATTTCAAATGTAGTTACACCTGGAAAACACCCACTAGACAAGATGCTTTCAGTCTAGATAGCTGGTGAGGAAGGGCCTATTCAGGGCAATGGGTCATTAGAGAGAACAATAGGAAGCTTATTTCCTTAGAAGAAGCTTATTTCCCACCTGGTGAGCCTTCCTGAGAATGTTACAGACAGTCTGTGAGTGATGGCTGCTATGACTCTACAAGGACATGTGACCAGGCCACATATACTAGACTCCATCTTGGGATATCAATATTTTTCCACAAGCTGATCTGGGTACCAAGCTTTGGAACAAAGGGTTCCTGCTATATGCAAAAGCTATATAAGGGAGGGAGTGACATCATCTGGTGCTCTTCACTCTCCACACAAGAAGACTCCTAGAAACATCTGAGGAACAAAGGCTGAACTGAGGGAAGTGTTGGACCCAGGCTAAAGGGATTTCTAGCCTGTGTATGAAACACATGGGGATTCCAAGCTGTAAAGCAAGTGCAGTTTGCCTCTTAAGAATCTGTAGCCTGCTTGTATCATCTCTTAGGGTGAGAATCTGTTAATTCATATCCAATTGATCTAGTATATTAAGCTTAGTTTGTATTTTTTATTTATTTGCTAGGTAATCTGCTTTGATCTTTTGCTATCCCTTATAATCACTTAACATCTATCGTTTATAGTTAATAAACTTGTTTTTATTTTAATTAAACCAGTGAGCTTTGACTGGAGTGCTTGGGGAAAATCTCTGCTTGGTTACCACAAGTATGCATTGTTCTCTTCACATTGAGGGAGAGGTGAACCAGGTATTAAACTCATATACTGGCCAGATTTGACCAGGGCAGGATGGTACTGCTCAGAGGATCCCAGGCTGGGAAGCTGGTGATTAGAGAGCCTGTGTGTAACTGCAGCTGTGTGTGTCCCTACCTGTATGAATGCTGGTGAAAGTGCAGGCTGGAAGCCTTTGCAGCTTGTTGCAGCAGTACAGTATGAGAGGGAGCCCAAGCTGGTGGGTCAGGGGGCTCAGTGGTACACCAGTTCTAGGTGGCACCTCGGGGGGGGAACTCGTCACAGGGTTGATTCAAACAAAATGAACTGAAAAGTAAAACAAAGTCCCAGAAGTCTGTCCCGGGGCCTGGCTCTTATCTCAGAGCCTGGAGGAGCAAAAGGGTTCCTTCACAGGGTCTTTTTATTAGTTCTTAGAAGGCGCCCAATTCTGGGGTTCCGCTTGCAGCTGCCCTGTTCAAAGCTGAATCCTTTGCAAACTTCCCAGAGTCAGCTCCCTTCAAGAACTGTTTCAGCTCTCTTATAGGGAGCCAACTGCTTGGCTCCTTTAGCAAGTCTGCTCCAGGCTTCAAGTCTCCTACAGGAAGATCTCTCCTTCCATCTGCTCTCTCACAAGTAGACATTCCTGATGCAGAGCATGTCACTGAGGACTATTAAAGCCTAAATATGACATGAGTCCAGGACTGAAGAGTGGTACCTTCCTTTGGATTTTGATTACCCCAAAGGAGGATTAGCCAGAGCACCAAATCACTTTATATCATCCTATGGTTAAAATGGAGAAATTGCAGTTTATATGCGACTCCCAGATAGATGGCCAGAAGAGAGACCATCCTTCAGAGAGATGCCAGGAAGGAGGTCTGAGAGCACTCAAGGGAAAAGGTAGATATTTAAACAACATCATGTGTCCTGAGCCTAGGGCATGAGAAGGACTTGAGCTAGTCTTTACCGAATCTTCCTGAGCCAGTGAGAACCAGTTGCTCACATTTGTACAAATTGCTTTGAAGGTAATGGTGTTGCACAATGTAACTAAAGCCTACAGGTCTGTCTCATCTTACGCTGGGGTTATGTTCTGCGGTCAGCATGTAAAGCGAAAACCATGTATAGTCAAAATTACATTGAGTGTAATGGCAGGCGGAATCGCCCACACTATAGGAACAATATTTAAATTGTTATTTTTCTCTTTTTTTTTTTTTTTTTTTGTTGTTGTTTTTGCTGACCACGTAAAGCTGAATTTGCACATGTTAAATGCGCTTAAGATGCGACAGACCTGTACTTTTGCCTGCAGAACCTTTTTTATTGATGCACCTCAGTGAAAGTGCCCAGCTCGGCTGTAGGATCAGATCCTCAGGCATGCCAAAGCAATGCTGGACACACATGGCAGAGAAAGTATCGGACCTATCTTTGTGCTTCCCTGATCCTGATTCTGGCCCCTGATAAAAGTTAGAGCATCCTCAGGGCTGCTCTAGCTTGTGCTAGCCTATAATAGCCCCCTACTGCTGGACTTCGCTCATACCCTCACTTGCCCTCAGCATGCCTCCCTGGGTTTAGAGACAACTACATTGGTCTTACACCACGCAGAGGGGAACTCCCAGCTGCCTTTAAAGGGTATCTAGTGGAGTAAGGAGCTGCTCCTCAGACTGTATGTTGATTGCAGGGTTAGCAATTAGAGAAAACATCTCTTCATTTGCCTACTGAGAACATTTGCAGTAGAATCAGTGAGACACAATAATCATCCCTCCACCCCCGAAGTAGTCTTAAATCCACATTTCAGAGTAGACCCACACTTCTAATATTACAAGGAAAACATTTATCGTGTGCCTACTAAATAAATGACACTCATAATAGAGGAGGGAACAAAGTAACACATTTTTTTTAAAAGACAAAATCCTATCACTTCATAACCACCAAGTAGTAAACAATATTTAATCTATACAAAATATGTTCTGGTAGAAGTGTTATGTACTTGCAACACAAGCTAGTTTTAGAAAAATAATGGAATTCAATGTTTTGAAGCCAGGATCATCTTAGTACTGTCAAAAACAAAGTGATGATTTTGAGCCTCTTTCCAGAGGCCATTTTCTATAAAAAGAGCATCTGGAGACAGAACTCTTGTTTCTTTTTGGCTGATAGTATGTATTTCTCTGGTACTAAATATAGATATGTGTACAATTCACACATGGAGTTGGAGCCTTTACCATATAAGGGGAGAAGTAGGTGTTAATCTATGACCACATTTTTTTTTTAACTGGTGGAGACTACGTTGTGTTATAAATCTGTCCAACACCAATAAACAGTACATAAAATTGAAAGGACTAAGTACTGGCCACTGTGTTCCCCTGATGAGCTCCTTAGAGGATCTGCAATGACAATAACTCTAGAATGTCTATGCAGAAGTACAAACGTTCAGAGTCTGATCTTTTAGCAGTATCTTAAGAGATGTTGGCTTTTGAGTTCAAGTAAAACTCTCAACAAGGAGCTAAATAAATGCGCCAAGTTTGACAAGGAACAAAAGTTAGAGCTCAGGGCTCCACATACACAGAATCAAAAAAATGGGATGGGTCTATGGTCCTGATTCAGCAGAGATATTGGGAGCCTCCTGAGAGGTGCTGAACAACCTCAACTCCCACTGAAATGGAGCTCAGGAGATGCTCAGAACTACATGGGAATGGGTCCTAAAGAGGTGACAGACTATCAGGAGTCCTCCTCCAGAATACTGCCCCCTTCCAACGAGTGCATTAGGATAGATACCGAATACATGTATATTGCTAGTATGCTCCAAGACAACTACTGACGTGGTTTCAGCATTACACACAGGTTACCTACATACTCCTGACTGAGACTAATATATCAGGAGTGCATTTTTGAGTGCAATTCATCTGCTGGAATATACATTGCAGAGGAGCCTCCTCAGATGTCTGATTAATAGGAAACTGACTGCCCACATGGAATTTTTACATATTTTAGAGCCCTAACAAAAAAAATTGAGCACACAGGGACATCATGCAGGTTTGTGACTCTTTCTGGGGTTCTGTGAACCAATGGTTGGATTCTAATCATCCATGTGGTTAAAAACATGGTGGGTGAGGTTATTGGACCAACTTCTGTTGGTAGATGAGACAAGCTTTCAGGTTTCACACATAGCTCTTCTTCAGGTTTGGAAAAGGTAACCAGAGTGTCACAGCTAAATACAAGGTGGGACAGATTGTTATTTTGCTCTGACACTCTGGTTACCTTTTCCAGACCTGAAGAAGAGCTCTGTGAAGCTGGAGAGCTTGTCTCTTCCTCCAACAGAAATTGGTCCAATAAAAGGTTACCTGACCCATACAGGGCCGGCACTTCCACTACGCAACCCTAGGCGGTCGCCTAGGGCAGCAGGATTTGGGGGCCAGCATTTTGCCGTCCTCGGCAGAAATTTGGCAGTGGGGGGTCCTTCACTCGCTCCAGGACCTGCCGCAGAAGTGCCCTGAAGATGTGGAGCGGAAGGACCCCCGCCGCCGAATGCTCAGAGGAGGAGCGCTGCCACCTAGGGTGGCAAAAACCCTGGCGCTGCTCCTGCACCCATCCTGTTTCTCTCATATCCTGGGACAATACAGCTACAACAACACTGCAAACATCCATCTAGGTAGCATTGTCAATCATTAAAGTACATAGTGGGTAATATCTATTAGGGTGTCCTGTGCAATCCTTTTCATTTAAGGTTAAATCCTGCTAATTTACTTGGGTAAGTAATCCCATTAATTATGCAGATCAATCATTAATTCTCCTTCATGGAGAGGAAATGCACCAGCCATGAGTACGATTGCAGTCCTGAGTCTGAGAAGAGGAGGATATTCCCCATCCATCCCCAACAGACATCCCTAGCAAATAGACTGGCTACTTGGGATTTGTGCTGCATTCCAGGTTTTGTTTGATTTCTGATTTCACTGGGGTGCAATTTTTCAGGAGAATCATTTCAGCTTTATACACTTACATCTATGCTTTCATCTATATGACAGTTCTATTCATGTTAGAGTAAGCTTTCTACAACACTTGAGAAAAGCAAGACTAAGTGAATCATGGTAGCTCAGACACAGGATGTCTGCTAGATTTCACCATTACTTGGTAGGCTCTCCTAAAGTGATTTGTAGGTAGCAAAATAAACAATAGATGGTTGGCTATCACATCCTTGAGCCAGCTCATACTTTTCTCAGTCACAGATACATTCCCAATGGTTCTTTATGACTGACCTTATCTAGACTTCCAGGAAGAAGAAGATCCAATCTCATGCTGCATCTGGAATTCAAAAGTAAACATGGTCACCTTCATTTCTGAAACAAAAACAGATTGCATTTCTGGTTTTTCAATTACTTCCCATCAAAGATATAAGTGTGTACGTCTTCATCCATGTTGTAAATGCAACATTTTAAACAAGACAACTTAAAATTAAAATATATAAAAGTGTGCTGGCTGCGTTGATTTTAAATATCAGGGGAAAAAGAAAAATGAACTTTGTAATGACATATTGAGGACCCAGGCACAAGCTTGACTGTCCGTCTTCCAACATGGAAAGGGGGGGAGGGGAGATTAGTCTCTGCCGCAGCACCAGTCCCCAAACCCTCTTTCCCCTGAATGCGAAGGGCCATCTGCACGTTCAAGTGTTGGCATTCCCCGCCCCCGTCCCATCAGCAAAGTCAAGTGTGCCCATCCTAAAGTTTGTGTAATCTGTAGGCTTCACTTACCTTTGCACAGATCTTCCTCAGTGCCTAGGGACCACCCTGAGGGAGGGAGAGATTCCAGGAGATCAGTTGGTGAGGGATCCCTGCAAACATTGCTCCCACTGAGTCATGCTGCCAGGGGAGCAGATGCCCAAAGCTCAGGCAAAATCCCTGTGCCTCCAATAGATCCTCCAAGATACAAAGGGGGTTTGTTGAACCCACTGCTTCTTTTGCAGCAGGTGGCGCGTGTGGGAGGGTTGGGCGGGGAGGTCTGTGGCAATCACTGGCCTAAATTATTTGGACAAAATACTGAAAGGTTTTCCTTCACTCAAAGCCCCATTCTATGTTTTCCTTTAAAAGAGGGCAATCTAGTCCACTGTCTTTTTGCTACAACAAATCAAATTAAATGTAGCTACTTTAATGTCATTTTAATTAATTTTAAGAATTTTAAATATTTAAATTGTGATTTTCTTGCTTCATACCGAGGAATTAATTTCTCTGTGTCAGATTTCTTTTAATCTTGGACTATAGGAGAAAATAAAAGCTCTCAGCTATGTTTTAATAACGAATCTGGGATTACTAATAGCTTGATCCTGCAAATCTTTACTCACTCAAATAGTCCTTGAAATCAATAGGACTATCCACTGAATAAGAGTTTGCTAAGTATTTCACTGAAATTTTGATTCAGTCAGTTGTGCAAGATATGAGGGTTGTATTAATTTCTACAGAGGTAGAATGATTTACAATACATAACACTATAATGTTACATTCAGAGACAAAGTATTATTTTTATGCCCACATCCAATTCATTTCGAATGTTTCTTCTCTTTACCTATTCATTGGCTACCTAAGATTTTGGGGCAACAATATGTCTTTCATATTTTTCTTTTTATTTCCCAAGTTTTCCATCCCCTGTAAAAATAGCCAGGAAGAGGAGCAGGGAGGATTGTCCATTGTCCATTTAACAACTCTTGCTGTGTCTATCCTAGGATTTTTTTCACCTAAAATTTCCCAACATTGTTGATTCAGTGTTAACAGTTGAAACCTACTGTAGGCAAGGTGCTGGTGGCCAACAGCATTTTAAGTGCTATGCCATGTAATGATGTACACCTCCTCTGAACAGGACTAGACCACATGATGCTTAAAGTACCAGCAGCTGTCTGGAATCCTGGCTGTACTAGCAGATAGGTTGGTAACTTGTTGAACTCCACAAATTTGAGGCACAAACAATGAAGTTTGTTAATTCGCACAATACAGTTAACTTGCAGGGTACAGGACTGGCCAGTGAAAGATGTGATGTAATTCCATTGATTTCAAAGCTTCTATCAAGTTAATACAAATTTACACTGGAGTAAATGAGAGTGGAATTTGGCCTGTGGTGTTATAACTGCAAAATACAAAATTGTGATTTGATCCTGAAAACTGGAGTGAATCCTGTTCAGCTGGGCCATAGGCTGCTCTCATTTACACTGGTACAAATCAGACTTTATTTTACAACTGATATAAAACAAAACAAAAAAGAAAGTGTGAGGGATAAATTAAGAGTTATAGTTACGGGAGAAAAGTTATATAGGTTCAGGCAAGGTTTGAAAACAGATGGATGGGTGAGGTACAGGAAGGTTGATCTAGACAGCAGGAACTAGCGGTGAAAAGGCTCTCTAACCCACAGTGGCAAATTTGTTGTGTGAAAGGGCAGAAATGAGACTAGTACTAGATTAGCAGAAGAAGCGGGGAGAGGCGGGGGGGTGGAGAGGGACGCAGAGCAATTAGTCTGAAGCCAGACTATGGAGAGACTTTAAAAACTCAATTTATGTAGTGTTTCCCTGACACATCATAATTTATGTGAAGGCGATGAGCCACTTACGTAAATTACAGTGTTTACACACACATGCTGTGTAGATGACAACAGAATTTGGCCTTCAGCATGATTTAATTGAGATCCTAGAGAAATAAGTACTTATGTTAGAAAAGGATTTTTAAACTGAAGTCTCTTTAACCAAACATGACATTCCTTCCAACTTTCAGAGATTGTTTGTGACTTTTGGAAGAAAACATTGCATAAACCTAAGCTCTATTAATGAGACCCGTGATTCCAGCCCCTATTTGAGAACAGTCTCTAAAGCTGCCTAAACTGGCAAAGAGCTAATCAGATTAGCTGGCTGTAACTTAGTGTAAATCATAATAAAATTGGTTTTAATAAGAACAGCATCATACATAACACCTGTCATCCCACAAAGCGCTTTAAAAAACTATGGCACTAGCCCTGCCACTCCTCTCTCTCAGGCAACTTCCCATCACTTTAAGCTCTTACTTTCACCAATAGATACCGCTGGGGGAGGGCGAGTTGGATGTGGGGCACGTGACAGCTATTATAGCACACAATACTACACAGCAATTTAGAACCAAAAGTAAAGGCTAAAATATTCAACTGAAAAGGCAGAGTGAATTTCAGCAGAAACTCAAACTGGAATTTGGGCAAACCTCTAGTGGTAACGTGGCCCCTTTTCACTAGTCGAAAGTCTGAGATGGTTTTTAGTAATAAAAAAATCTCACAAAAGAAAATTATTATTGGGCTGACAACATGCTCAGGTCATTCCAAGACACAAATAGGAAGACTGACCAAGAAAGATACATTCGAAGACCCAGAAAAAGGAGTTGTGTGATTATTTTGCCCCATAATCTGGCAGACTAGTTTTTACTGTATTTAATCCTTTAATATTAAATATGAATATTTAAGACGGGTTGTCAATATGGTTATGTTAGAACACAGTTGCAAAAACACAACCTGCTTGGTTTCATCAACAGCATTTTGCAAATGCGGCCACAGCCTCCTGGGTGATGGGGGCGGGGGGACAGGAGGAGCAGTGCCCCTCCCCCAGGGCCACCAGCAGTGGTTGGGCCCTGCCACCCCCCCCCTCCCTCTGGAGACAAACAAGCTGGAGGAACAGGTAGCCAGTGAGTTCCCCACCTCCCAGGGACAGTGGGGTTGGGCTTCAGCCCTGGGGCAGTGTGTGGCAGGCTCCATCCCCAGGGCTTCAGGCTCCATTCCCTGGCTGCACGTTGGCAGGCTCTGGCCCCGAGCTCCCCCCATCACCCTTGCCTACTGCCGCCTTGCCCATGCCCCCTGCTGCCTTTGTACCCACCTCCCCATCCTGGGCTTAATTTGTCCCTGGGCTTGCCAGGGCTGAGTAAGTCTGTTGTGAAAAGTGATATTTGTATATGTTTGTTAATATCATTTTTCACAGGAGACTCAGTAGCTAGCAAGTCTTAAAGAAAGAAGCAACCAAAAAAGGCAAAAGAAAAAACAAGGAAACAAGACAAATACGTGCAAAGCACCTTATTTGTGTTTCTAATCTATTTAGGGTCAGTAAAGAATAGAGACAACTGTACATTCTTTTTATTATTGAGTTTGCAAAAAAAAATCCTACATAAATTACAATGATTTGGACATGTATATGTGCATATTTATTTGTTTTTCCTAAAGTTGAGTATTTTAGGGAAAATTATCGGACTGGCCACCAGCAAGCGTTGCTGGCTGCACTCCAAGGCCACCAAAATTTTGTTGTGAGAACCTCTACTCTAGGAGACTAGAAGCATTGAATTATCTCTTTTTTTTTTTTTTTTTTTTTTTTTAAATGTGGCCAGATCATTTTAAAACTCTCAAAACCAATATGAAATCAACAACTTAACCGGCCCATTTAGCGGGCAGATTTGGCCACAGTGACCCTTACGTGCCTTTGCTAGCAGGAAACTTTCTGTTGATGCTCTCCAGGCATCTGGGGGAGCCAGAGTCTGGCAAAGGGATAGGACGAAAGGTTGTTGCTCTGTAGGAGGGAGCGGGTGGAGTTTGGCAGTGATTGATGGGAAAGATGTGACTGAATTTAAAAAAAAAAAACGATTTGCCTAATTTACTGGATTTAGGCGCATACCGAGAGCGAGGAGAGGCTGCTTTGCTGCTGACATCCACTTAGTCGTTTCGCGGGAGCCAGTTCTTCCTGTGGCTGCAGAGCCAAGCTGCTGCTAACCAGGCAGCGTCCTTCAGAGCGCGGGTGCTGAATCGCAGGCAGGCTCTGGGAAGCAGGAACCGCTCTTGGCAGCCGGTTTGTGCTGGGAGGATTTGAAAGGTAAATAGATTTTTATAGCAAGCTGAGGACGAGCCACTGAACACGCGTTTTCTTCCCTGGGGAGAAAAAAAAACCCCAAACCTTGGGGCTTTTCTTTGAACGGATAAAGGAGTTGGAGGTGCTGAGAGGAAACCCTCCCTAGGGACGGAGGTAAGGGCTGCAAGCCGGGGTAGCTAAGGCAGGGGGCGATGCGGTGGGACTCTCCGCTCCGATTGTTTCTCGGGTTTCCCTTTCGCTAGCTGCAATTGACGTTTCCACTAAGGTCGGTGCTTAAAAAGCAAATCGATATTTCACTGCATGTATTTCGCTGTTCCCATACACCTAGCGCGCCTGCCTCGGACTAAGGAAGGGGGAGCGCAGCTTGCTCTCTCTCGCTCTCTGAAAGGGACATTGGACGGGACAGGGAAGGAAGTGGGTTTCTGCGGGGCTCGGTGCGTTTTGTAAGGGGGGGGGAGCTGGCGCCTCTCCGTTTAAAGCCTCCGCCCGGTTTGGCAGGGGTGGGGGGCTTTCTGAGCCGCGTTAAACGTTCCACTCCCGGCTCTTGCTCAGGGCGGGGAGAAGGGCTCCTCCCGTTGTGATCCGGCGCGGGTCCTACGGAACGTCTACACTGCAATGCCCCAGCCCCTTCCCCTGAGCCGGAGTCAGCCCGGGCCCGCCGTGGGTGTCTCGCTTGCAGTGTAGACAAGGGGGCGCCGCTAGCCTGATCTGGTGGGTGGCGGCTGGGCTGGCGCTGCACCTGGAGACCCGCGGCCGGGCTGATCCCTGTCTCTTGTCTGTCCGTTGCAGTGGGACCCGGCGCCGCTCGGCTCTGCCCCACTCCCGGCAGCGGCATGCACGGACCCAGCCTCTGGAGCCTCCTCGCTCCCGCGCTGCTGCTCAGCTGCTGCGCCGCCTGGGAGGAGAGGGGGTCCCCGCGCCCGCGGGGCGTCTCGCAGCATAGCCCGCTTTCCCCGGGGGCCGCGGTGACCCGCACGCCCGGGCTCAAGGGCTCCGGCTCCAACGCGTCCAGCTCGGCTGTGCCCGGGAGCGGCCGAGCCGGCGACCCCGGCCGAGCCCGCGACCCCGGCCGAGCCCGCTCGCTGTCTCCGCCCATGTGCACCGGGCAGACGGAGGTGAAGGAAACGTTCAAGTACATCAACACGCTGGTGTCCTGCCTGGTGTTCGTGCTGGGCATCATCGGCAACTCCACGCTGCTGCGCATCATCTACAAGAACAAGTGCATGAGGAACGGCCCCAACATCCTGATCGCCAGCCTGGCCCTGGGGGACCTGCTCCACATTACCATCGCCATCCCCGTCAACGTGTACAAGGTAAGGGAGCCTGCGCCGGCCGAGCGCCACCCGCCCACGCTGGCAGGTAGACTGGCTCGCCGGCTGAATGGCCATAGGTGGGTGGGTAGGTACATCTCCTCCCCCCCCGAACAGCTGAGGCTGGCAGAAGTTGTTCCACGAAGTGCCATGTAGGCAGCAACAGCGTTACCCCCTCTCGACCACATTGTGTCCTAAAGCCTTTATTTTCTTTCTTTATTTATTTAAATAAAGGTGCAAGGGCATTAACACCTGCTGTCTCAAAGCGACAAATATCACCCTAGATTTAATATTAATCAGTCAAGAAAGGGGTTTTGGTCACCCCCATGTAGAGGGGTAGGAAAAAGAGCACCCATTCCTTAAGTGTTCCTGTTAGTCCTATCCACCAGGGTGAATTTCAACGGGGGATGAAATACGGGGAGATTCAGGTGCTTAATGTTAAGCAGATGAATAATCTAATTGACCTACCTTGTTGATTAGGGGTGGGTTTACTCACCTGCTTAAAATTAAACAACCTGTTAAGTGCTTTGCTGACTCTAGGCTTCCTTCAAGAGAGAGGAAGCAAAGAAAAACTGGCTTGGGTACAGATCAGTGGATGTTTCCCCTAAATACCTGCCTGTGGATCTGGGCCCTGGTTCTCAAATTGCAGCTGCATTTTAGGAGGGGGAATGGTGCACCCTTAGCACTGTAAAGAACTCACCCTGTGCCAAAGCCCAGTGGCCTGGCCTGAGATCTCCTCTACAGCTTTCTCTTTCCCACCTCTGCCCCAGAGCAGCGAGTGAAAGGCTGTAGTTCTGAGTGGGACTATGCTACCTGCACTTCAAGTGCTGCTGTCATCCTTATGACTTTTGCATAAAGCTGCAATAAAAATAGAAGAGAGTGCAAACAAATATTTCTATTCTACCCTGGTCACTGTCGGGTATGATTATTAATTCATATTTATTATTAGTCCATCCAGAGTCTCCAGTCAAGATCAGGGCACATTGTGCTGGACAATAAATATACAAAAGATAGTTGCTGTAGTCTAAATATCTTGAACACTTTACAGAGATTACTCAAGTAAACAAGCAGATCTTCTCTCCACTCCTTTCCCCACCAGAAGGTTAGAAGTTTTGGACTTGGATCTTATTTTAATTTGGGAATGCTATGTTGAAAAGATGGGTTTTTAAGTTAATCCTCTGTATGACTTGTCATTTCAAAAAGGTCCTGCTATTGTAAAGAGCTGCTCATCCATCGTAACCAAGCTCCCAAACTGACGTGATGCTGTATATTTAAAATGATATTATAAACACATTTACCTATACACCTCTACCCCTATATAACGCTGTCCTCAGAAGCCAAAAAATCCAATTTATTCTTCACTATTTTGTGTAGTTGAATGCTTTTTACAGTCCTCTCTCATCTTGGGCACTGAAGTCAGTTTCCCTTTAAGATTCTTGTGGCCACAGCATTTGCAAATACCACAGTGTAATGTTGATTTGTTTAAAAACAACTGATTCCAATGGAATTTTACAATGAATGCTAATGGAAACATACATTTCTATTGGCCTGAGATTTGGTAAAAGCTTATTGTACATAATTTACATTATGTGCCAAATCTGAGTTGACAGTGTCCGTTTACCAACTTCACAATCCAGTTAATTCAGTTGCAGAGATGAGCCCAAAAAGCCTTGTAACATTTGAGGCAGATTATAGTGAAATGACCTGTAATCAAAATCTCCTAGTGGAATGAGAAAAGTAGAAGCTAGCAAAGTATTTCATTTTTGTAAAGGAAGCAAACTCATCAGTTGTAACTCATGATTTGGAGCAATTATAATACCACTGACCCAGACCTTTAGAGTGACAATCAAAGAGGGTACCTATTTGGAAAATATTGTGAAGGAAATTACTGTGTTCAAAACCCTACCATTGCTAGTAGCTTTCTTAATAATGCTTACAGTAGCCAATGTGAAAGTGAAATACCATCCTAATGTATGAAAAAAGTACCTAGCAGAACTAGACAGATCCACAATAGATACTTCCGAGTTTGCACAAAGCACAGATTTTGTGTGAGCTGTTCAGCATGATGAATTCAAGATACTGTTTGCAGTGTTGCTGTAGCTATGTTGGTCCCAGGATATTAGAGAGACAAGGTGGGTGATTCTGTGATTCAGTTCTATATCTTTTATTGGACCAACTTCTGTTGGTGAAAGAGCCAAGCTTTGGAGCGACACAGAGCTCTTCTTCAGGTCTGGGAAAGGTACTCACTAAATACAAATTAGAATAGATTAACATAAGTAGTTAAAAGAACCGGAGTTCAAACTGGACAGTCTCTACGCAAAAGAATAAATGGACACATATCTGACATCAGGAATCAGAACATTCAAAAACCAGTAGGAGAACACTTCAACCTCTCTGGTCACTCAGTAACAGACTTGAAGGTGGCAAATTTGCAACAGAAGAGCTTCAAAAACAGACTCCAACAAGCTTGAATTAATATGCAAACTAGATACCATTAACTTGGGGTTTGAATAGAGACGGGGAGTGGCTGGGTCATTACACATATTGAATCTATTTCCCCATGTTAAGTATCCTGACACCTTCTTGTCAACTGTCTAAAATGGACCATCTTGATTATCACTACAAAAGGTTTTTTTCTCCTGCTGATAATACCTCATCTTAATTAATTAGCCTCTTACAGTTGGTATGGCTACTTCCACCTTTTCATGTTCTCTGTATGTATATATATTTCTTACTATATGTTCCATTCTGATGAAGTGGGTTGTAGCCCAAGAAAGCTTATGCTCAAATAAATTTGTTAGTCTCTAAGTTGCCACAAGTACTCCTGTTCTTTTTGTGGATACAGACTAACACAGCTGCTACTCTGAAATAAGTACTGTAGTTGGGGTGACCAGACAGCAAGTGTGAAAAATCGGGACAGGGGGTGGGTGGTAATAGGAGACTGTACAAGAAAAAGACCCAAAAATCGGGACTGTCCCTATAAAATCGGGACATCTGGTCACCCTAACTGTAGTTAACACACTGTAAGAACCATTCTCCTCAATATATGTTTCACTCTATATGCATCCGAAGAAGTGGGTTGTAGCCCACAAAAGCTTATGCTCTAATAAATTTGTTAGTCTCTAAGGTGCCACAAGTACTCCTGTTCTTTTTGAGAATACAGACTAACACGGCTGCTACTCTGAAACCTATTCAAGGTAAAGTGACCTGTTAACACCTTGGCAGTCATAGGACAAAAAAGAATGGTTAGTGGATTACAGATTGTTGTAGTATGCCATAAATCCAGTGTCTTTATTAAGAGCATGATTTTTAGTGTCTAGTAAAGTTATAAATTTAATCTCCCAGGCTCATCTTTTGAAGGTGTTGCACAGGTTTCCTTTGAGGATGAGGACTGAGAGGTCAGAAATGGAGTGATCATTTTGTGAAAAGTGTTTGCCCAGAGGTGATATTTTGTGTTTTAGCATTTCTCTGTGTGAATTCATTCAAGAGTGAGTAATTGTTTGGTTTCACCCACATAAATGTTATTGAGGTATTAGTGCACTGAATGAGGTACACCATATATTGAGATAGGCAGGCGTAGGACCAATGGATCTTAAAAGGCGTGTTGTGGGGAATGCTGATCATCATAGAAGTGGAAATATGTCTGCAAGTTTTGCATCAGTTGTTATGGTAGGGTCTGGTGCCGCTTTGAATTGGTGTGTCCTGGTTTCTGGGGAGCTTACTTCTAATGATGTGCTTGGTGAGGTTAGGGTGAGATATTCTTGTCTAGTAAGTTCCTAAAAAGCCAAAAAGTTCAGACACCTCAATCTTGAAAATTCAAATCACTTATCCTGAAGCTATCTAAAGATAATCAAATATCATCTAAACTATGAGACAAAGTAACATGTAAGGGGTATTTTAAAATAAGGGCATTATGAAAAATGGAAAACATTGCACAGATCAAGCAAACAAGAAAATATGCACGAAAAAGGCAGATGGGAGATTTGAAGAACCCAGGGAACAGTAAGACTGCGGTTGCAGACCTACAACTGCAGAGTACAGGGAGGCTACCACTGCCCTATGCAGCAGTTTGACTTTTTGGAACTGTGATGTGCCAACCATTTCTCTTTTCCATTTTCCAAAGTGCCAGGTGGAGCCCTCTGGAGATGCCCTTCTGCCTGGTTCACGAGCATGAGAGAAACACAGAATTTTGGGGGAATTACATGGCTGCAAAAGGCCACTTAAAGTGTGGGCCAATGGGAGCAGTTGGGTGCAAGTATAACCCACTGATCAATAAGTGTTATGTATCCCCCTCTTTATTCAATCCACAGAGGATGAGTCTGATAGCTGTCAGCCTAAGATTGTAGCTCATTAGTTCAAGCTATGGAGACTCGTGCTTTTAGCCTTGAAGGTTCCTGGGCCAGGCCCCAGCATTGGCTATGATGGCAGCTATCAGATAAGCACTCATTGATAAATTTTTTAAAAAGATGCCAAGAGAACATTAAGGTTGAGAAGAGGAACACCCAAAAGTCTACAGATTCCAGACTTACAGTTGGATGCACGACGTTAAGTCTACCTCTTGTGCATATTCATTATGATGTTTAATTACATAGATACCATTTCACAAATACCATAATATAATCTCATACAATTTCTTCTACAACTTTCAATACACGTGTGTAGTAGTTTGTAATATTCATTCTCTTATCCTTACATAATAATATTATTACGTTCCATTTGATTTTATTGATTTAGTCTTCCATGGCCACACGGGGGCCTCTTGTGCAGCTTCCTGGACCTTCATTCTTCATGACTGCCACTTTCCCAGATCACAAGTGGGTGGGGTGGGATGGAGCCTTGACTCTGCTCTCCCCAATCATGCACTGGCTGGCAAAACTGAGCCAACATGGGGCAGGGGGAAATCTGTACGTGGCAAGGAACTGTCACAGATTACTTCCCCCCCAGAACGAGGGTAGGGGAAGAGTAGAAAAGCAATTGCCACTCTTGAGTCACAAGTACATCCTGGGGCTCTTCCTGGGCAGCGAAGCTAAGGGGCCACAAGGGTTACTACAGAAGCCAATGAGTCAAAGCTCAGTCTGGCCTGGTATATGATAATCCTCTTTTCTGTGATGTATTTTAGCACTCAAAAGCTACGAAACACCATGTTTATGGTTGCCGTGCAACTTTAATTTGGCCCTGTGTTCATCCAGTCTGTGCACGGAAAGACACGGGGGTCATATGGAAAATCTAGTATGTGATCATGTTGTTAAAAATCATAATGCATGTACACAAAGAGCCTAAATTAAGGTTGCCTGGGCAATAATCAATTTGGTATTTCTCAACTTCCCCAAGGCAAGATACTTCCCCTTAGTGAGGATTATTACCATCCCAAATTTCAGCTATTAGCCCCCAGTCATTTCAGCTGTAGAAAAAGTTGTAATTTTTTTTCTATAATGGGAAATGTACAGTATTTTCACTCTTTTCAATATCTGCACCAATTCTGTTGAGATTTTGCAAATCTCAGCTCTAGACAGAGACCAAGAATGGAAAACTTATGCCCCCAAAGATTAGATTTTTATGCTGCTTTCTCTATAATATAGATATTTTCAGAAGAGCAAATTAATGACTTGAAGTGTAGCTGTTCAGCTCATGGGCTTCTTTATGAGCTCATTGGAGGTTTTACCTGTGGCCTGGTCTAGGCGGGGAAATTGACCAGAACAGCTATGGTGGAATAAATTATTTTGAAATAGCTATTCTGGAATATCCCCCATATGGACACTGTCCCAGAGTACGGGCTTGTTTCCATTACCGCTCGGCCGGGGGGGCCGGACTGGGCCACGCCTCCTCGCACCCCCTGCCGCCCCAGCTTACCTGCTGCCTGCCTGCCTGTTTCAGGCTTCCCACGAACATTTGATTCCTGGGAAGCAGGGGAGGGGGAGGAGCAGGGGGCGGAGCGTTCAGAGGAGGGGAGGAGACTTTGGGGAAGGGGCGGAGTTTGGGTGGGGCCGGGGCGGGGAAGGGGCAGAGTTGGGGCGGAGCCAGGGCCCCTTGGAGTGTCCTCTTTTTCCAGGACTGCAATATGGTAACCCTAGTCTTCACCAGACGTGCTGTATCCACACAGCTACATCAGCGCAGCTGCATTGATGTAGAGAAGTAGTGTAGATTAGCCCTAAGAATGACTTTATTCTGGAATAGTGTATCCACATGAGGGGTTGTTCTTCAATAGCTATTCCAGAATAATTTATTCCACAGTAATTATTCTGGTTAATTTCCCCATGTAGCAAAGGCCCAATTGTGAATGCAAAATTGGGTCCTATGTCTCTAACCTATTAGATAGGGGAAATTTCTCCATGCAGTGTATATGCCGTTTTCCAAGGATCTTAATCTGTCATTTATATTTGTAAAAAATAGGCCCCATTTAGATTTTGTAAATTCAGTGTAAAGTTTTTCTCAGCTTATCTGTACACTTATTCACTCATTACATATATGCCTGTGACCCAACACCAACACCAATTTTCATCTCCTGCTTAGTCTTTTGGCTTCTCCTCTAGTGTTTGTGCCTAATGGCAATACAACTCACTGAGAACCAACACATCTGTCCATGCTTCTTGTCCAGTCCTGCAAGGGGAGTGTAGGGTCCACAACTGTTTACCTTTCAACACCTCTCCTTAGAGTTTATGGGGTTCTTTTCTCTTTGGGGGTGTCTGCATGTAATTACCCTTAGAGTAATAATCTTAACACAAACAAGAATTAAAAACAGAGAGAAAATTAAATTAAAACAAAAGAAATGATTTGCTGAACATAACTAGATTTACATTTCTCATCAGATAGACTAAATAAGACATTCTCATCTTGGTTAGAGAAAAAGAAACCCATATATGTCTAAAAAGCAAGTCCCAGCTCCCAACAGCTAAATAAATCTTAATAACCTTAAAATATTAAACAAGTGCTTCAATTAAATATTGTTTAATTCATCTTCGTCATTAGAATAGTTTATTGGCAAAATCTATAATTTGAAACACTTGTTCCTATGAAAGACTGAAAAATCCTTTGCCTTCATTATCTAGCTTGGTATTCAGTACATCAGATGCAGGGCTGGCTTTAGGCCGATTCCCCTGATTCCCCAGAATCGGGTCCCGCAGGTAAGAGGGCCCCGCGCCTTAGGCTCACCCGGTGGCGGTCCGCTCCGGCGACATTTCGGCAGCAGGCAGGTGTGTGTGTGTCTGCTCTGGGGTCTCCAGCGGCATTTCGGCGGCGGGGGACGCCACTCCAGGGTCTTCGGCAGCATTTCAGTGGCAGGGGGTCCTTCAGTGCCACGAAGACGCGGAGCGGACCCCCCCCCCCCCCCCCCCGATGCCGAAGACCCAGACCGCGGAATCGGGCCCCGCAAGTCCTAAAGCCGGCCCTGATCAGATGGAAATATATTAACCTTTTCAGATTTATGTATGTACATGGATTGTGAGTTGCAATTTTGTTCATGAATTCGGCACAGAGGTGCATGCACATTTTTGCACATAGCTCTGGGTTTTTGAAGTTTTGAAAACCAAGTGGTAAATTACTGTTAGTTTGTAGCTTTGGCTACCCACCTGTATAAGAGAATAAGAATTCCTGCTATATACACTCCTGCGTGGGCTATTCAGAGCTTGGGTCTAGGTACATAGGAGCAAGCAGGCACTACATATCTGCTTAGCATCCTGCCAGAGAAAGAAGACAGGAATAGACGGAGCCTCGGCCCCAACCCCCTAATTGCGGGCCAGCACAGCTGAGCCAACATGGGGGGGATATCGTAATTTGCTGCTGGTTTATTCCAGCAGCAAATTTCTAACATCCTTCTCCCCCCACAGAACAAAGAGGATGCAGGGGAGGAGTTATAACTCACAAGCAGGTCTCAGTCACAATTCCCGTTGGGACTCCTCCTGGAGTTGTGCAGATTACATATTACCCCCCCTGCTCAGGGCTGTACCTAAATACACAATCTAACCCTTTCTGAATATGTATTTGCTATTAATGGTTTAGATATAGATAAGTCATGTTTAAGAGAACTTGGTTCTTTGGTATGATTTACATCATTCTGTAAAGTATCCTCTCTTTTTTTTTTTTTTTTGTATTATTCTTTAAAAAATATGTGGCATTCAAAATATCACCCACATAAGCTGGGTGAATATAAAGTACTGGCAGAGACTACTTGGCATATAATGAATTATTTTTGTTTGCACTTCAGTTTGGCTCATGAAAATAATTAGATACCTGTATTTCTCTTCCTTCCCCATTCCCAGGAATATACTTCCTATATCCAAACTGTTTGTAGAAGAAAATCTCCTTTAGGAAAACAGTCTTCTCTTTTGTAAATATTCCATTTTGAATCTTATTAACATTTTATTTATTACAGTGTAAAACTTTTAGTAGAGTAAGTACATCTAGAGCTCTACTTTACTAAGAATAAATATTGTTATGTACAAACATTATTTTCCTGAATAATGTTTACCCTGGATTTGAGCTAAGAATAATTCAATCCCCCTATTCCCATAAAATTTACAAACTAGAATGCTTCATTTATTCCCTGGTTCTGAAGGAAACATCCCTAACTCTGCACTCAGTTGAGAGAGAGAAAAATAACAGAGGGATGCAATTCCTTGTTGGCAGTGACTGCTTCGTGTTCCTGTGCTTCTGTATCTTGTAGATCACAATCTACAAGAGGCCCACAAGACATTTGTAGATAGTTATGAATATTAGACCTGTTCAGAAGGGATTCAATAACATGACTACTGTACTTATCCAATCTCAAAGAGTATCTTTTCCTGTACACCCTTTGTCACTATCCTTTCTGGTATTTCCTCTATTATGGATGGACTTGCTTCAATGAGGTTTTGAAAGATTTGGCTCATGCTATGACATAAATCTGGGCCATCAGTCCAGCTCACAGCATAGTATAGTGGTTTTCAACCTGTGGTCCACAGACTCGCGGGGGTCCACAAAAAAGGATCCGCAAAAGTTTGTCATTATCATAGAACAGTGGTTTTCAACCTGCGGTCCATGGATTCCTGGGGGTCCATAGACTATGTCTAAGATTTCCAAAGGAGCCCACACCTCCATTTGAAATTTTTTAGAGGTCCACAAATGAAAGAAGGGTGAAAATCACTGGTATTAGTAGATACATCAGGTCATGTTAAACTAAAGTTGCAGCAAATAGCTCATCAGTTTCAGCTATGTTGAAACCGCTCTCTAAATCCATAAGCTATTTATTCATGTAGTAGGCCTGTTCTTCCCAGTGACCCTAAATGTGCCCATAAGATTTATTATGACTGATGTACGCAACATAAATAATCCTCTCACGTATGACCTGGCAGGCAATTTAAAATATATCAAAGTGTGAGACCCAGGAAAGGTACCAAAACAAAAATCCAAAACCATCTCTATGTTATCTTATTCTAAATGTACTTTTGGAGATGGTGTGTGAGATGTGGTATATACAATCTCACTGGAGAAATGTTCAACAAAAGACCACTTGTATCTGGTGATAGAACTTTCTGAGTTATGATTCATCTCAGATTACTTCCTGCATTTCTACCAAATAGGGATTGGTCCTGAGCATTTGCAAGAGGGAAAGCAATGAGCACTCAAGCCAAATAAGGAGCAACATCCCAAAGTCCTTCTCCACCAGGAGGATGATTACTATTAAAAATGAAAGCAGAGACACTAAAACAGAGGGATAATGAGTTGGATCCTTGAGGCTCCAGTAGGTCAGGGCTGAGCCCTCAATGCACATCCCAGTCAGCAGCGCCAACATTCTAATTTGCCGGGGAAGGAGGGAGCCCTCCCACGAGCGCGCCCCGCCCTTCACTTCTCCCTGTCCCCACCCTCTCCTGCATGCCGTGGAACAGCTGTTCCACGGCAGGTAGGAGGTGCCGGGAGGGCAGGAGAGATTCTGATTGGCAGGGCCACCAGCGAGCTGAAGATGCTGGGATGGAAGGGTGGCGGGGGGAGCTGGCTGCCAGTGGGTGCTCAGCACCCCATTTTTTTCCCCTGTGGGTGCTCCAGCCTTGGAGCACCCACAGAGTCAGCACCTATGATCCCAGTTCTCCAATGCTGGTTCATGCTAATTCAAACAGAAGAAGGAGATGCTCAGTTGAGACCAGCTAAGCATAGCTCCTATCAAGACTGCCAAGGGGATGTACCCTTTGGATTGCCTGGTAGAACTGTTGCATAATGATCATACAAATCTTGTTGATATATTCTAAGGCAGTGATTCCCAAATATACAAGTTCCCTTTCCTGAAGGGACTCATTGAACCTTAAATCCTCTAAGAGAAAATCATTCTGGAGAAATGTTCATGTTACATTCATGTAATTATAAAAATTTAAATTGCTAATCATACCTGGTGTTTTCTTTTCACAGCTCCTTGCAGAGGACTGGCCCTTTGGAGTTGAAATGTGTAAACTGGTGCCCTTCATTCAAAAGGCATCAGTGGGCATCACTGTGTTAAGTTTGTGTGCCCTCAGTATTGATAGGTGAGACCTGTTTCATTGTTACCAAACTCTATATTTTCTTTTAAAGTCATTTTGATCATATGAAATACACCCATAAGGCCAACTTCTGCTCTCCATTCAACGGATATGACAGCATTGACATGTGTTTATATCAGTTTAACAGAGGGCAAAATTTAGCCCTTAATCTAATAAGTGTCCACTGTTGATATTTAGGTATCGAGCAGTTGCTTCCTGGAGTCGAATCAAAGGAATTGGAGTGCCAAAGTGGACTGCCGTTGAAATTGTATTGATCTGGGTTATGTCAGTCGTTTTAGCTGTTCCTGAAGCTATAGGTTTTGATATGATTGTTATGGAATATAAAGGAAAGCATCTTAGAATCTGTATGCTTCATCCCACACAAAAAACATCCTTTATGCAGGTAAGATATTTTCTCTTTTAAACAAGTCCTTTCTCTTAAACAATACTTGTATCTAGTTTGCTCAACAGTCTAAAAGTACAAAACTTACTAAGTTTTACTTCCATTAGCTATTAAATTCATTCTTTAGTAGAAGGATGAACAGAAACTCTGTTGCTGACTTATTGTGTGGCTTTGGGCATATTTCTTAATCTCTCTGTTTCCTCGTCTGTAAAAAGGGACAATAATACTTATATCTCATTAGTGCTATTATAAGAATTGACAGATAGCTAATTCAGGCTTGCAAAATGCTGCACATTGTTCATGTATAAATGTTCTCTTTACTACACCCCGAACTGAACTCCTAACATGTCTCATTGTTTCCCCCCTAGTTTTACAAGACAGCTAAAGATTGGTGGCTGTTTAGCTTTTATTTCTGTTTGCCGTTGGCCATCACAGCACTTTTTTATACTCTGATGACCTGCGAGATGTTAAGAAAGAAAAGTGGAATGCAGATTGCTTTAAATGACCACTTAAAACAGGTAAAAATATGCACATGAAAACACTGCTGAGTTTTATATGAGATTACAGTAGAACCTACATTAATCCAAGCACCACTGAAATTGCAGTCTCCGCCTTGCTTCTTAGGAGACGTTTATGAGTAATATTGCCAACCCCAACTGTTCAAAAATCGTAAGGCCCCAAAAATTATGAGATTGTCTTAAAAATCCTGAGACTTTACTCAGTTATGAGTTGTTTTCGTCTTCTGCGGTTATGACCTGTAGGGTTCACATTTTGAAGCTTTTTTCCTGCCACTATGGGGGCTAGAATCGTTTTTATATGAAAGCTGAGATTGCAATGCATTCACATGACTCCAGAAATTGGGATTTAAGAAAGACACCAAGTATTGTGAGACTCATGATAAAACTGTGAGTGTTGGCAACGTTGCAGTGCTGTAGTCAGGTATCATATTATCAAAAAACTTCATTGCAAAACACATTACAGAATATTTACTACCCTGTTTCCCCGAAAATAAGACATCCTCCGAAAATAAGGCCTACTTACAGTTTTGCCTCTCGTTGTAATATAAGGCATCCCCCCGATAATAAGACCTCCCCGATAATAAGGCATCCACCGATAATAAGGCATTTTTCAT